>NC_064809.1:62516541-62692512 GCF_023721935.1 Panthera uncia | reverse complement strand
TTATATATATACATAAATCACATAATACCTGTTTTAGATAAATATAAACGGAAATTCAATTTAAATGAATTTCCTTCTCAAAAAAGTATTTACATTGTTACTTTATACACTGTTGTTTCATTAGATTATGACATAAATATGGCTCAGCTGTTGTCCATCTTAGCAAACTAGACTGAAGGTTCATGGAATGAACTGAGGCATCACTGTGGCTTCTATCCAGACCAAAACAAAGTTGAGCTATAACAATAATCATGGCAGCATTTTAAGAGTGAGAACTTTTAACGAGTGTCTACATTTTGTAGAGAAAATAAGTGACATTTAAAAACATGTTTCAGTGTTTGCAGTATATCTTTAAGAGCATATGACCAAAAACTTTAAGAGCATTTTGGTTAAAAAAAAAAACAAATATATTTATATTTTTTGTGTGAGAGAGAGATTGACCAGGATCTTAATGTTTTAGGGCCCGACACAAGAAATGAAATATTACAGAATAATGTTATTCAGTCTAAGTATAAATCTAGACATACACTATTTATAGGAAAAGAGAACTAAATGGAAATGAAAACAAAGTTGACAAACTTCAATAAAACAATGAAAAGTCACATATAAGCACAGATTCTTCACATCAGCCACAATGTTAGTTGTGCAAGGCAGGCCTCCTTAGACACTAGGGGAAAGGAGTTCTAATGCAGTCTTGAGAGAAAGTCCACTTAATCCAGGGTAGGTTGCTTTAAATCACCCCATCAGGAGAGGAACCAGAGGAAGAAAGTACTCCACACGAGGTGTTCTTTCTCCCCAGACCATCTCTATGAATTTGGGCAAACAACCTCAAACATAGAGCACTGCTCCTTAGGAAATTGGGAAGGAAGGTATAGATCAGTCACCACACATATTCAATTTTTTTTGACTACACACTACACATGTCTGAATTATTATCCCTATTGTACAGATGACAAAACTGATGCTTCCTCAAGAGAAGATATATAACCAGCAGAGCCAGAATCCAAACCCAAGTTTGTCTTCTATCAAGTTCTCTCCTCTTTCTGGGCCTCTTCTATTTCAGACTTAGGTATAAACGGACCCTCACTTTAAGTTAATGCCACCCCTCAGCTCAGATTGAGGATCCCCAAGATGTGCATAGAAAAGGAGGAATGTAGGGTGCCTGGGTGGCTCAGTTAGTTAAGGGACCAACTCTTGGTTATGACTCAGGTCATGATCTCACGTTTTGTGGGTTCAAGCCCCACATCAGGCTCTGCACTGACATTGTGGAGCCTGCTGGGGATTCTCTCTCTTCCTGTCTCTCTGCTCCTCCCCCATTCACTCTCTCTGTCTCTCTTGAAATGAATAAATAAATTAAAAAAATGTTTAATAAAAAAAAAGAAAGAAAAGAAGTGGTGTAAGACAGGAAAAGCAAGGAAGAGCAAAGTATCAAATATTAAACTTCAAAATCTAGTCCAGGGGTGGGCAACTTTTTGCTGTAAAAGGCCAGATAGTAAATATCTTGCAGACTATATGATGTCTGTCACAACTCCTCAACTAGGCTAAAAAAGTGTGAAAACAGCCATACAGAGCTGCTGTATTCCAATAAAACCTTATCCACGAACACTGAAATTTGAATTTCTTCTAATTTCCACATGTCACAAAATGGATTTCTTTTGTGGTTTTTTTCCCTCTACCATTAAAAAATATAAAAAAACCACTCTTGATTCATGAGCTGTATAAAAACAGGCATTGGGCCAGATTTGGCCAATGATCCACCATTTGCTAACCCTGCTCTAAGCTAAACCAGTCAACTAGTAACTGTTCAAACATTCTTGTTATTCAAACTTCTATGCATTTCTTCTTAATCAACTTTTCTTTTTTTGTTGTTGTTGCCTTCACCTCATCTTTTACAGTTAAATACTATATATTATTTCATTTACTTAAAACTCCCTATGCTGACAAACTTATAGAAATAAAAAAAAATTAGGGCAGTGATTGTTTTCATCTCTTGTGGGCGTCAGTATTAACTCATTCAGGTACTGACATTGTATTATGGCTCAGGGAGCAGGACTGGTTCTGGAGATAAGGTTCAGTCCCAGGCTCACAAACAATAACATAAAACTCAAACACCAGTTGAGCATTTTATCTATTAGATATTCTGAAAGTAGTGAGACCTACTCTCAAAGAGAAGCCTTTAACAAAATAAATGAAATTGATGAGCAAACAGAAAAACACTTTTGCAACAAATGCCTAAAAGCGATAGACTTGAGATTTTAAAACGGCTACCTATTAACTAGGCCTAATAACCAGGAGGATTAATGTTTAAATAATATGATTTTAGTCCAACAAACACTGAATCTTATATCTGTGCTGAAATGTGCTAAAATTATTACTGATGTTCCTTTTTCCTTTCCTTAACTTGCTGCATTCTGTTGAGCGTCTTTACTTACTTAGTGAGACTAGTTTTTTTTTTATAAGCATGCATTCCTCATTTGTAAGATGACGTGAATGAGAAAAGCATGTTTCGTTTGAAAGTAACTTCATGGTAAACTTTAAGAAAGCAATGCAATCCTGCAGAGACACACTTTATCTTTCGAGATATTCATTAAAGAAAATTTTTTTTGATAACCCCCGGTATAGCTACCATAATGAATACATCAAGGAAATGAACTAGAAGCTGCTATGTTTGAGGATTTAAGACAGTAGACATGTTGCTATACAGTAGAGTAGGAATAGACAGTTCATTTGTACACTTGTCACTGTTCTGAGAAGTGTTGTCAAAGGAAAAACAGGCTCTGAAAATGAATGGGGGGCGAGGGTGCTGAATGCAAAGAGCTTCACTCTATGGTATTGGGTTTCTGGCAGCGGCAGGAAATGTTCAATCTGCGGCTTGGAGACTCCTTGCCAGTGGACTCACATTCTCTGCTGTCAGTACCCTGTGAGTAGCGGTGAAAAGCCCCCCGGAATCCTTCAGGAAAAGCAAAATCCTTGTCACTTGTCAATGCCCTTGACAGCCTACAGAACAAGCTGTCAGCTAGCTGGTGGTACTAAATTAATGAACATTGCCCTTGAAGGAAAAAAAAAAAAAAAAACAGTTTAGCACAGAATAATCAATGAAGAAACAAGGTTTTTGTTTTTGGTTTTTTGGGTTTTAAGATGTTAAAATGTGTCCCTTACTGGGGCACCTGGGTGGCTCATTCCTTAAGCGTCCAACTTTGGCCCGGGTCATGATCTCACAGCTGGTGAGTTGGAGCCCCACGTTGGGGTCTATACTGACAGCTCAGAGCCTGGAGCCTGCTTCAGATTCTGTGTCTCCCTCACTCTCTGCCCCTCCTCTGCTCATGCTCTGCCTCTCTCTCTCAAAAATAAATAAACCTTAAAAAAAATAATAAAATGTGTCTCTTACTAAGGTGATGAATATGGGAGGAATTAGAAAGCGTTCCTCCACCCTTCAGTTCATTAAGACTTTCCATAACCAGCTAGAATGATTTTTATTTAATATTTTGTAGAAGATCACAGCACCATAGAAGGGATGTCCCACAGGTTGGTTTTCCCATACACTCACAGAGGAGCAGAAGGAAAGTTTTATCTGCCCATTTACTTCCAGAAGTAAATTTAAAATAGGTTAAAACAAAAACTTTAAGTACCTAATTTATTTGAAGCAGATCGTCATTTTATTTATTTACTTACTTTGAGAGAGAGAGAGAGAGAAACAGAGTGCACAAGAAAGGGAGCGGCAGAAAGAAGGAGAGGTAGAATCTCAAGGAGGCTCCGCACCATCAGCACAGACCCCGATGCAGGGCTTGAACTCACAAACTGTGAGATCCTGACCTGAGCCAAGATCAAGAGTCAGACAATTAACCGACAGAACCACCCAGGTGCCCCAGGTCATCAACTTATTTCAAGAAGTATGTGAAAATTTTAATGTTTATTTGTGAAGCTACCTAAAAGAAATTTCAGGAATAACTCCTTAACCCTTCTCAGCCAGCAGAGGCATCCTTCATTCATCATGGCCCTCATTCCTGAAATTCCATCTCAATCATTCTAACACTATTCTTCTGAAGATGCCACTGAATTGCAATCCATTTGTTTTCTCTGCCTTGTGGCAATTAACCAGTTAAACAGCTCCCCTGTAAAGAAAACTCTTTCTTTAAGGAAGCCTGTGCCAGGCCCTCCTATTGGCTCATTGAGCATCAATTGCAACACTCTCTAGTTTGCCATCCTACACTCTAGATGCTGGAAAACTAAGAACTCAGTTTTTTAGATTCTCTTGTGGCCACAGTTTTTTACATATATGGCCAGGTTTTGCCAAGCAAGCTTGGGAGACTTGGGAGGTGAAAAAAGTCCCGTGAGGGGGCAGCTGCACTGGGGCCCATTGGCTCTTGTGATGGAAGCACATGATTTCTCCAGGGCCGCTGTGGCCCTACTGATCAAGCTCTAGTGTCACAGGTGTCCAGTGCTTTCGTGCACAAGCAGCAGTGGGGCTTCTGTGTTGACAGTCCATGATGTGGTTGAGTGTTCCTTTAAACTCTGCAGCATTTAAGCTTGGTTCCTGGGACTCGTAGAAATTCTGTAAGCTACTCTGTACCGGGAAATCAATCCCTTTCACTTAAATGAGCTAGAATGCATTACTTTGCTTGCAACCATTACTTTGGTTTGTAACTCTCTGAAGAGTCAGTGAGGTAAGGTCTCTAACATACCTGGTATGGAGGCTGACATGTAGTAGGTCCTCCATAAATCATTGTTTCCTACATTTAAAAAATATAATATTTATGTTGGAGTAGACTATTTTTTTAATGTTTATCTATTTTTGAGAGAGAGAGAGAGAGAGAGAGAGAGAGCGTGCACATGAGCAGGGGAGGGGCAGAGAGAGAGGGAGACAGAGAATCCCAAGCAGGCTCTACACTGTCAGCACAGAGCCCAATGCAGGGCTCAAACGCATGAACCATGAGATCATGACCTGAGCCAAAATTGAGTTGGACAGTAGACTATTAAACCTTTAGAGGGGCGCCTGGGTGGCTCAGTTGGTTAAGCGGCTGACTTCGGCTCAGGTCATGATCTCGCGGTCCGTGAGTTCGAGCCCCGCGTCGGGCTCTGTGCTGACAGCTCAGAGCCTGGATCCTGTTTCAGATTCTGTGTCTCCCTCTCTCTGACCCTCGCCCGTTCATGCTCTGTCTCTCTCTGTCTCAAAAATAAATAAACGTTAAAAAAAATTAAAAAAAAACGTTTAGAGAAAAGTGTAGGTGGACATCCAGTGGTGGACAGGGAAAAGGGTACAATTAGGACACAAAGAAAAATAAAATTCCAGACAGGGACGGGCCAGGAATGTGGGAATGTGAGGTCACAGTAAGTGTCAGATGAGAAAATACCTAGAAATAAGATGTTCTAACAGTTCTAAGATAAGAACTGATGTTCTAAACAGAGAAAATTAACTCCAAGTTAGAATTCATGCTTTTGCAAGTAAAAAAACCCCAACTTCAGGCCCTAACAAATAATAGACAAATTTTCCCCCAAAACAAGCCTGGAGGTAGGTTGCTGCTGGCATCAGTTCAGCTGCCAAATGATGCGAAACTCAGCTCTCTTGTTGCTCTCCTGTGCTTGGCATGTTGGCTCTTGTCCTGTGCTTGTCATCTCAAGGTTGCAGGAGGGCTGCATTCTGCTCTGGGCATTCCCCCAACCCAAGCCAATAAAAAGGGTAGGGGGCAAGAGCTTTTTCCTTTGGTGCCTTTGTCTTGTTTTTCAGGAAGAAACCCTGCACAGGTCAGTTCCCATTCTGTCTCATATGCCAGAATTGGCTCATGTATCCACTTTAACTAAATTACTAGCCAATGGAATGAAATCACAGTAATACTTTGATTTTTATTTTTAAAAATATCATGTAATTTGTGTGGCTTACCAAGGGAAAACAAGACACTCCTCTTTCAAAGAAGTGGACAGATAAGGGTGAATTGAAGCAATAACATCAGGCCGTCTTTTTTGCTACTTATCCCCAGAAGTCCTTGTGCATTGCCAAAGGAAGGAGCTATTCTTATAACCATATATAGCCTTGGCCTTGAGATCAGCTAGGAATCCAACAGTGAACTGGCAGAGAGATGAATGTAAGCCCCAGGAATGAATGAGCTGTGACTAAGATAGCATATTTGTAATGGAACCAATCCCCAAAGTGGAGACAGTATTTTAAAATTGAAGTCCTTTTAAGCATCCAACTTTGGCTCAGGTCGAGATCTCACAGTTCGTGAGTTTGAGCCCTGCATTGGGCTCTCTGCTGTCAGTGCAGAGCCTCTTTGGATCCTCTGTCCCCCTCTCTGTCTGCCCATCTCCTGCTCATGTGCATGCACCCTCTCTCTCTCTCTCTCAAAATAAATAAATAAATAAATAAATAAATAAATAAATAAATAAATAAAATTTTAAGAAATAATAGTAAAATAAAATTTAAGTCCAAAAGAGTGTGTGTGTGTGTGTGTGTGTGTGTGTGTGTTGAGAGGACATTGATTCATGTCTCATCCAGAATGGAATCAGTATTAACAAATCCATTCAGATAGAGAGGGACCTCAGTGTAAGAGTCTGTGAGTAGTGGCAAAATTTGTTGTTAAAATCATGGCACCAGTGGAGGTTCAGAGATAGCGAGGACACAGGACAAATCTAGGGCTTCTTGGAGCTGAAGCCAATTCCCTAGGAAGAAAAAGAAAGCAAGATAGAGCTATGCAGGGGATCTGGTCCATTGCCAAATGGGCTGGTTAAATGGTAGGACTCAAATCTCAGTATGAGCTTAAGAAGAATCCCACTCAATCAACTGAGACCCATAAAATGTATACTGAGTGAGGGAGAAGAGGGAAAAACTTTACTCTGGGCTCAGTTAAACTGATCAACTCCAGATCCTACCCATGTGAGATGTTGGGGGTCCTGAGCCAGTCAGATGTACTTTTCATTGACTTGGAGACTGTGCAAACCTAGAGCAAGTCTGTGACATTCAGCTGTTAAAGAAAGGAAAGATAGTTCCTTCAATAAATTGAGCATTCGTTACATGCACAACACTGTTCTAAGTGCTGGAGATACAATAATAGGCAAAACCGATGTAATCCCTGCCCTCATGGAGTGCACTGGTTCTCCCAGAACAATTGTAGGAGAAAAAAATAACTACTGGCCAAGGGCACAGCTTACCAAGGCTTCAGTATCCCTCAATCTGGGAAGAAATAGGAGTCCCATGTAGAGATTAAAGGTATGCAAGATATGGTCCCAGTCTTAAAGCCCTGAGAGTCTAAGGGAAAAGTTTCAAGTGTCTTGTAGGAGACTTCTAAAGAGATACAACAGCTAACACCCAGACCATGACAGCTCCCTGCACCTTGGGAGTGCTCCTACCGTTTCACATGGTCAAGGACGACAACTAGAGTGACACTTACTCTAGCACAGGGAAAGCCAGTGGGGGTACCCTTCACATCCCACCTGCCCCCAACTTTTCATCTTATCAGTTAGCTTTTCAGAGTCTGATATTCCTCTGGAAAACAGTGAGGATTGTCTGGTTAATGGATCATTAGTGTACATCAAAAATAAGAGAGCTGGCGATAAATGTCATTAAAAAGAAAACTGTCATGCAGATATCGACATCTCTAACAGCTGTGATCAGGGCTTTGTTCTTTGTCCAACTTACCTACCACATTCCTGAAAATGCTTTCCTAACAGTGATTATTTACCTTACTATTCCAATAATCTCAATTACAAATATGAAGAGAGGCATGAAAAAGAGTTGAGAAATGCAAACTCACACAAACCACCACTTTCTCATTCCACTTACCAGGTATCTGTTAAAGCAGATGTTATCAGTGCATGTGTAACTTGCAGACAACACTCAGTTTCCCAAGGTGGTAGAGAATTAACCTGTGTTATTAATTAAAATCAACAATCCAGGCATGTCTGGGTGGCTCAGTCGGTTAAGCATCCGACTCTTGATTTCAGCTCAGGTCGTGATCTCATGGTTTGTGGGATCAAGCCTTGCATCAGGCTCTGTGCTGGGTGCTCTGCGTTGCTTATTTCCTTTCCTCCTTTTTTGTGCCATATGATCTATGACTATTTGACCAATAATTAATGCTTTCCTCATCAGCTGACTACGCAGTCAGTAAAAAACATAATGAAAACTTAATAAATCAGTCAATATCACTATTTGCTGGTTATTAAGCATTACAACTATTAGTTGTAAATTAACTAATTTAACTATTAGTTAAATAGTAAATTTCTCCCTGGATTGTTGATTTTTAAAGTACTTATTTTGAGAGAGCACATGCACATGAATGGGGGAGGGGCAGAGAGAGAGAGAGAGAAAGAGAATCCCAGGCAAGCTCCACACTGTCAGCATAGAACCGAATGCGGGGCTTGAACTCATGAACTGTGAGATATAAGCTGAGCTGAAACCAAGAGTCTGATGCTTAGCTGACTGAGCCACCCAGCCAGCCTCCCTGAGGCATCTGTTTTATAGAGGTAGGTGGTAGAGTAAAAATAGTTCTAGACATGGGCTCAGTTTCAAATACTGGCTTTCACACCCAGAAATTTCTGGGACTTTCAGCTTTCTTATTTCTAAAAGTAGGAAAGTAGCTTTTCTGGTCAACTCCAGAGTTGTCAGAAATAAATGAGAAAGTATTTCTAAAAGCACTTTGTAAATTGTACTGAGCTATCATACATTTTTCTTAGTAGGTAGTTGTTTCAAAAGTCAGTTAAAAGTTTTTGCAGGACTGTGTTGGGGATCCTTCAGAATGTTCTCTATCAGTAACTATTTGAAAATTCTTTGAAAAAGACATATCAGTATACCTAAACAGGAAATTTTTACCATATTCCTTTTCAACACGTAGATATGATTCTCACTCATCATATGAAGAATTTAAGATGAAGAGATACTGATTCCAGATCCAGAAATTATAAAAATATATACAGTGGGTAAAAATCTCCCTCTCATCTTGTCCCACATGAGCCTGGTTTCCACCCCAGGAAATGCATCCCAATGCACTGTGCTTAGTTTCTTACCTATACTTCCAGAGTTCCTTTATATTTTGCCTAGTTTCAAACTTTATAAAGCCAACTTATTCCCACATGAAAACGAACATGGCTAACATAATTTCATACCAGACTAATAATTGCAAAGTTATTTTATTTATGCAGATATGTACATTTTATACGTATATTTATGATATATGTGTATTTTATTTATATATTTTAATGTTTTAATTTATATGTTATTTATATATGTATACATTTATATGTTTATATGTAAACAGCCTTCATGTTTATGCAATTATTACATATATATAACATATTGTGTATCTCATATGGCATTCTTCAGTTACAAACTAGAATTTATTAACTTAATAAGCACTTATATAATGCTTTCAATATGCCAAAACTGTTTTAAGCACTTTACATATATGAAAATCTAACACACATAACAATTCTATGAGGTGGATACCATTACTAATCTCATTAAAAAAATTTTTAAGTAATCTCTATACCCAACACGGAGCTTGAATTCATGACCCTGAGGTCAAGAGTTATATGCTCTACTGACTGAGCCAGGCAGGTGCCCCCTAATCCCATTTTACAAAACATTTTTTTTCCAAAACACATTTTTTCAAAACATTTTTAAGAAACAAAAATCAAATGCAACAAATAGACATATCAGTATACCTAAACAGGAAATTTTTACCATATTCCTTCTTTGCCTAAAACCCTTTAAACAGTGGTCAAGGGCTCACTGTTTATTCATTAAAATTCATTCTCCTCACTTGGTCTGAAAAGTCTTCCATGAACTGGGCTCCCTAGGCCCCCCATTTCATCTGCTTATTTTCCTTGTAATAAACCTCATTCTCAGGTAATACTTAAGCTAGTTGACCCCCACTCATAGATTCCCATTCTCCCAACACTTCACTGTAAGCTTGGGATTCATGCTATGGCTTGTGATTGCTCCCCCCACCCCACCCTCGGAATGTCTTCCCAATTTTCTTTGATCACCCAGCTCTTCTCATCTAAACCCTGCTCATTCACTGTACTGTATCTCAGGCCTCATCTACCCTAGAAAAATTTCCCCAATCTCCCAGACCAGGTATAGTACCCTTCTCATTGCTCCTATGGCAACATGTACATACCTTTACCTTATTTGTTGGAATTTCTATTCATGTCTTTGTCCAACCCAGTAGATTCTTCCAAGGCAGCACAGCACAAAACTTGGCATATAACAGGTGCTTAACAAATGTTTGCTGAACTGAACTGAAGTTATTATAATAAATTCCATTGGGAGATGTAAGTATTAATCAGTGGTTAATTAATATATTTGATATAGACATTGTAAAATTATTAAATGATTTGTCCCTCAAATAAAAATGATTGGAGAGTCAAGTGGTTTGAACAGCATATTTCTCAGTCTATTTAATTGCTCTCCCAGCTAAGAATTCTAATATATTCTCTTCTTCTGAAGTGATTGATATAGTCACATAGTGGAAATTATGTGATTTCAAGAACAGCTATTATTATAACATTAAAAATACAAGACCTGATCTATTAAAAATTGTTCTGCTAGCAATATTAAAATTCAGAGTACTTAAAGATTCTGATAAATTCTAACATAGATAAAGTGATGGACTAGGTAGATGCCGGCAAAGAAAATTAAATTGAAGGGTTTTCCCTTTGCTGCCATCTTTTGGTTAAACAACAGTATATCTTAACAAGAAAGCAAGGGAAGAAACTTAATCTTAATCAACACATATTTCATGCCAGGCACTGGCTTAGACTTCACACATGTTATTTCATTTTATACTTATAGCAATATTCCACAAGTGATATCCTCCTTTTGGTAAGAGAAAAAACTGAGTGTACCAGACACTGTTGTCACTTTCCCAAACCAGATTATGTTCATCATGCAGACAAATCCTTCAGAGGAGTCTCAGCACCTTCTTAGACTAGGAGATAAATTTTAACTGGCCTGAGCAATCATGGAGTTGTCATCTTGCTTGCCAAGTTACTGGTTTGAGCAGGAACATGGAATGAAATTTTAGGCAATGAAGCTTCAGTGTGTGGGCTGGTGCTTTTAGAAAGGTTATCTTCTCTCTTTAAAAGAGAGTCAAGAAGACATATATCCTTTTTCCTGCCTCTGAACATTATTATTGATATGTGACCATGAAACTGTGGTGGCCATCTTGGGATTACATGGGAAGCCAGCCTAAGGCAGCAAACCAATATGTTGAGAATGGCACAGTGGAAAGATGGGAAGAACCTGGTTTCTGATGACATCACTGGGCAGCTGTTCTAATGGTAGACTTATTTTTAGTTGAGATATTAAAGGTAATTGTGTAAGTCATTTTTATTTTGGATTTTCTATTACTTGCAACCAAAAGCATCTTAACTGATTCACTGAGGTTTGGTAAAATTAAATAATTTACAAGTGTAAAGATTTGAATATAGCACATCATGCTATTATCTACCTGTTCTTGCATACAGAAAAAAAAAAAAAAAGCAGAAACTCTGAGATTAAAAATGTAACCTTTTACCTAGCCAATGGAAGGTCCAAATTCCTAAAGAAGGAATGTATAATCCTTAATTGGATCTTGAAGCAAAAAGAAAAAAGAAAACCATAAAGGACATTATTAAGACTATTGGCAAATTTGAATACAGACCATATATTAGAAATTTAGGATAGCTTACTGTATAAATTCTATTTT
Source organism: Panthera uncia (assembly GCF_023721935.1). Classification (NCBI taxonomy): domain Eukaryota; kingdom Metazoa; phylum Chordata; class Mammalia; order Carnivora; family Felidae; genus Panthera; species Panthera uncia. Next base: position 62,680,834 of record NC_064809.1, on the reverse strand, counting down.
TTTAAGTAATCTCTACACCCAGCATGGGTCTCAAACTCATGACCCCCAGATCAAAAGTCACATTCGCAATTGACTGAGCCAGCCAGGCATCCCTAAATTCTAAGTTTTCTGAGTCAGATAATTATATTTAGATGTGTAGAATGCCCTCATACTTAACATGTAAACTAAAATGTTTATTTAAAAAAAAGGTTAGAGAAAGGATTCATAATCACTAAGTTTTCTCACAGAAATGATCTTCTTTAAGAAGGGGAGAAGCAAAAGTTTTCTTTCCCTTCTGTCTTGGCCACTGGGGAAATTCATTTAAAAATTTTATCTTTACAAGGATGGATGGAGTGAGAGAAAGCTAACGCAAATGTAGTAAAAATTTAATGATTGAATCTAGTAAGTGGCATAAGGGTGTTCACGGTAGTATTACAACTTTCTAAAGGTGTGAATTTTTCTAGATAAAAAATTAAGAAATACAAAGGTATTCAAATACTTAAAAACATGACTCCCAGATGAATACAAAGTGAAAAAGTATTGAAGGTTAATCCAGGCTACAGGTTTACTTAACTTATTAATGAAGGGACCAACAGGGTGGAAAAACTGGTTCAAAGGTGAATTTGAGAGACTAAATATAATAATCACTGGGGAAAAAAGAGAATGCCAGCATGTTTGCTAAATTACATACAAAACTGTTTAAAATAAAAAGAAAATTGTTACCCTTTGGGGTAATCATTTCTACTGGACAGAAAACATTTACATTGTACTGAAAAAAAGTATCATTTGAAAATTATCCATCCAGGGGCACCTGGGTCGCTCAGTTGTTTAAAAGTCAGACTTTGACTCAGGTCATGATCTTGAGGTTTGCGGGTTCAAGCCTTGCATCAGGCTCTCTGCTGTCAGTGAGGAGCCTGCTTCGGATCCTCTGTCTCCCTCTCTCTCTGTCCCTCTCTGGCTCATTCTCTCTCTCTCAAAAACAAATAAACATTAAAAAAAAAGAAAAGTATTCATCCATTTAATATTTAACTTCAAAGTCTGGGTCCTATATTGATTGTACAAGCTCCTACTCTCAAAGTGTCATGTGGAAACCCTTGGGGATGGGGCAAGGGGACAGCTAAAATGCTTCTTAAGAGGTGAGCAAGGTCAAATTACTTTCATAATACTAAGATAAATATATACTTTTTAAGATAAATATACTTTTTCATTCTCATCCTCTCATGAGTACACAGTGGAGTTTTCCAGAGTCTACATGTGATATTGCAGTAGATTGACTACAGAAACAGATACGAGAATCTATGTGTCTTCTATTAAGCCAGAAATTAAAGAGATTTCTAAAACTGTACAACAATGCCATTCTATTCACTAATTTATTTTTGGAAAATATAGCTATATTTTAAAAATATATATAATTTATGTTCATATGTAATGAGTTATTTTTAAATGAGTTAATGAATATTTTTAAATATTTGTCAGAATTTTTGTTTGTTTTATTTTTTTATTTTAACTTGTTTTATTTTTTATTTTTTTAAATTTACATCCAAATTAGTTAGCATATAGTGCAACAGTGATTTCAGGAGTAGATGCCTTAGTGTCCTTTACCCATTTAACCCATCCCCCCTCCCACAACCCCTCCTGTAACCCTCAGTTTGTTCTCCATATTTATGAGTCTCTTATATTTTGTCCCCCTCCTTGTTTTTATATTATTTTTGTTTCCTTTCCCTTATGTTCATCTGTTTTGTCTCTTAAAGTCCTCATATGAGTGAAGTCATATGATTTTTGTCTTTCTCTGACTAATTTCACTTAGCATAATACCCTCCAGTTCCATCCACATAGTTGCAAATGGCAAGATTTCATTCTTTTTGATTGCCGAGTAATACTCCATTGTGTATATATACCACATCTTTATCCATTCATCCATCAATGGACATTTGGGCTCTTTCCATACTTTGGCTATTGTCAATAGTGCTGCTATAAACATGAGGGTGCATGTGTCCCTTCGAAACAGCACACCTGTATCCCTTGGATAAATGCCTAGTAGTGCAATTGCTGAGTCATAGGGTAGTCCTATTTTCAGTTTTCTGAGGAACGTCCATACTGTTTTCCAGAGTGGCTGCACCAGCTTGCATTCCCATGTCAAAATTTTTAATACACTAAATATTGATTGATATTCCCCACCTAAACAAAAGTTCTTTGAAGTCCTGAATAATCTTTAGCATGTATGGGGGTTCTAAGGTCAACAAGTTTCAGAATCATTGCCCCCCAAAATTACAAAACACTTGACAGAACTTCTAGTATGACTTTGATAGTATACATGGTATAATTTTTCCTTATTTTCAAGTTGCAGATAATTCTTCTTGACAGAAAAAAGTTGTTAAATGAAATAGAAAAGAATTAATTGAATTTATTTTCACTGTAAAAAGTAAAACCTGGTAAAAAATAGTATCTAGACCTTGAATAGCCAAAGCAATCTTGAGAAAGAAAAAAGTTTGAGGCATCACGGTGCCTGATTTCAAACTATATTATAGAGGAATAGTGATCAAAACAGTATGGTATTGGCATAAAAGCTGGCACACAGACCAATAGAACAGAATAGAGAAATGAGAAATAAACTCATGCATACGGTCAATAAATTCACAACAAAGAAACCAAGCATACACAATGGGGAAAGGATAGTCTCTTCAATAAATGGTGTTGGGGAAACTGGACGGCCACATGCAAAAGAAGGAACTGGACCACTTTCTTACACCATACACAAAAATAAACTCAAAATGGGTTAAAGACTTGAATATAAAACCTGAAATTATAAAAGTCATAGAAGAAAACACAAGGGATAAGCTCCTTAACACCAGTCTTAGAAATGTGTTTTTGGATTTGACATCAAAAGAATAGGTGAAAAGGTGGCTCAGTCAGTTAAGCATCTGACTCTTGATTTCGACTCGGGTCATGATCTATCTCACGATTCCTAAGATCAAACCCCACATTGGGTTCTGGGTTGACAGTGTGAAGTTTGCTTGGGATTCTTTCTCTCCCTCTCTCTGCCCCTCCCCCGCTTGTGGGCTCTCTTGCTCGCTCATTCTTTCTTTCTCAAAAATAAATAAATAAACTTAAAAAAAAGTATAGGCAACAAAAGCAAAAATAAACGGAACTACATCAAATTCAAAAACTTCCATACAGCAAAAGAAACCACAAACAAAATGAAAAGGCAAACTATAGAATGGGAGAATATATTTACAAATCATATGTCTGAAAAGGGGTTAATATCTGAAATACATAAGAACTTGTGCACCTGGGTGGCTCAGTTGGCTAAGCGTCCAACTTCAGCTCAGGTCATGATCTCACGGTTCATGAGTTCAAGCTCTGTGTTGGGCTCTGTGCTGACAGCTCAGAGCCTGGAGCCTGTTTCAGATTCTGTGTCTCCCTCTCCTGCCCCTCTCCTGCTCATGCTCTCTTTCTCTCTCAAAGAATAAATAAACATTAAAAAAATTTTTTTAATACACAATAACTCATACAACTCAATAGTAAAAAAAAAACCAAATAATTCCATTAAAAATGGGCACAGTATATGGGATATTGTTTACCATAAAAAAAGAGAAGGAAATACTGCCATTTGTGGCAACATGGAAGGATCTTGAGGGCCTTATGTTAAGTGAAAGAAGTCAGACAGAGAAAGACGAATAAGACAAATACTGTATGATATCACTTATATGTGGAAACAAAGAGCAAAGCAAAATAAAAACAAAAACCCAAACCCAAACTCATAGCTACAGAGAATAGATTGGTGGTTGTAAGGAGCAGGGAGTAGGGTGGGGTGGGGAGTGAACTGATATAAACCTCTGTTGTAAAATTAATAAGTCAGGGGGCAGCCAAGATGGCGGAAGAGCATGGAAGTTTTTTGTGTGTCTTGTGCCCATAAGAAACAGCCAGACCAACACTAAACCATCCTGCACACCTAGAAAACTTGTATGAGGATTAACACAACAATCTGCACAACCTGAACCACAGAATTCAGTACGTACACAGTGTGGAGAGGTGAACTTGGGGAGAGAGAAGGCGTGGAGGGGAGGGAGTTGCTTTTTCATGTGGAGACAGGGGGTGGGGAGAGAATATGGGAAAGCACCCCTCCCCAAAAGCAGCTGGAGAGAAAGTAGAAAATTGGAAACAGCTGCAGGGACTGAACTAAAAAGAGAGAAAGGAGAAAGGAGAAAGGAGAGGATTTAAATTCCATTAAGACTATAAACAGGGGGAGTGCAGAGTCTGAAACTCCGCAGCTCGATATCTGGCGGTGCTCTGGTGGGAAGGGCAAACCCGAGGAACAGAGTGGGGTCCAGGAGGTTCTCAGGACCCATGGGGAGAAGCGGTTCCACTGCTGGAAGAACATTTGGTAGAGGTTGTGAGGCCACCTGGTCCCTGCAGACCTCAGAGAACAGCCACATTCACTGGTGCTGGAACAAGGTCATTAAAGGTGAAGCCTAGTGCCAGATGTGTGTTGTGATTTTGCATAATCCCTGAAACACTGCTGCTACACTATCTTGCAAACTTTTTCTAGGGAGGGCTGGCACCTGGCTGCAATCTCTGGGCATCAGCAGCAGCACAGTCCCACAAACTTTCCTGGGTGTGGCCAGCATTCAGCCATTGCTCCGTAAGACCCTCTGCAGAGGGGCAGAACGGGTCAAAGCCACAGTCCCTCAGAAGTAAGGGGCCAGGGAAAATAGCCGCATCTGAGACAAAACTCAGGAAAGAGGTACTGCCTGGGGCTTGGCTGCGGACAGTGTAAAAGTGGACAGTGGAGAAAAGCTGACAACAAAGGATGGGCGCACGATTGCTGATTGGGGAGAACAGAATACCAATACTAGAGACTGGGTAGCTGGGTGATGCCATTCTCACCACTTCCGTGCATGCGCATATGCACCTATGAGTGCTACAACAATCCACCTCAGTAGGCTAGTAGCGCCATCTAGTGAGAACAGATCCGTTACACTGAGCCCCACCCAACTGGGCCAACCTCACTCTTTATGAACAGATGTCTCACCGCCTACTTAGTTTATGGACTTTAAAGGGCTTCATAGTCTGACTTCTAGGGGAAAACGAAGTAATTAAGGTCATATTTCAGTCTGTTAGCAGGTCCATCTATTCAACTTTCTTTCTTTCTCTCCTTCTTTTTTGTTTCTTTTCTTTTTCTTGCATACAGAAAGAGAAAAAATTCATTTTTATCCTTAATTTTTATTAAAAATATTTTCCTTAAATTTTTTCTACTATATTTTTTACTTTTGTGTAAATTTTTCAAATTCTATTTTATTTCCATCATTTCATTTTAGTCTACTTCAGTGTATTCATTTTTTTCAAATTTCAAACGATTTGTTTTTTCTTCCCCCTTTTCCTCTAATCTATCAAGCCACTTTCAACACCCAGACCAAAATACACCTAGGATCTAGCATCATTTATTCGATTTGTGTGTGTGTGTGTTTAATTTTTTAATTTTAATTTTTTTAATTTTAATTTTTTCTACTTCATTAATTCCTTTTCTCCCTTCAAAATGACAAAATGAAGGAATTCACCCCAAAAGAAAGAGCAGGAAGAAACGACAGTCAGGGACTTAACCAACACAGATACAAGCAAGATGTCTGAAACAGAATTTAGAATGACAATAATAAGAATACTGGCTGGAGTTGAAAATAGCTTAGAATCCCTTTCTGCAGAGATAAAAGGAGTAAAAACTAGTCAGGATGAAGTAAAAAATGATATAACTGAGCTGCAATCACGAATGGATGCCACAGTGTCAAGGATGGATGAGGCAGAACAGATAATCAGCGATATAGGGGACAAATTTATGAAGAATAATGAAGTAGAAAAAAAAGAAGGAGATTAAGGGAAAAGAGCACGATTTAAGAATTAGAGAAATCAGTCACTCATTAAAAAGGAACAACACCAGAATCATAGGGGTCCCAGAAGAGGAAGAGAGAGAAATAGGGGTAGAAGGGTTATGTGAGCAAATCATAGCGGAAAACTTTCCTAACCTGGGGGAAAACACAGACATCAAAATCCAGGAAGCACAGAGGACCCCCCATTATATTCAACAAAAACCGACCATCAACAAGGCATATCATACTCAAATTCACAAAAAACTCAGGCAAGGAGAAAATCATGAAAGCAGCAAGGGAAAAAAAGTCCCTAACATACAAGGGAAGACAGATCAGGTTTGCAGCAGACCTATCCACAGAAACTTGTCAGGCCAGAAAGGAGTGGCAGGATATATTCAATGTGCTGAATCAGAAAAACATGCAGCCAAGAATTTTTTATCCAACAAGGCTGTCATTCAAAATAGAAGGAGAGATTAAAAGTTTCCCAGACAAAAAAAAATTAAAGGAGTTTGTGACCACTAAACCAGCCCTGCAAGAAATTTTAGGGAGGACTTTCTGAGGGGGGAAAAGACAAAAACAAAAACAAAAACAAAAATAACACAGATTAGAAAAGAACAGAGAACACCACCAGAAACTCCAACTCTACAAGCATCATAATGCAAATAAATTCATATCTTTCAGTACTCATTCTAAATGTCAATGGACTCAATGCTCCATTCAAAAGACATAGGGTAACAGAATGGATAAGAAAACAAGATCCATCTATATGCTATTTACAAGAGACCCACTTTATACCTAAAGACACTTTCAGATTGAAAGTAAGGGGATGGAGAACCATCTATCATGCTAATGGTCAACAAAAGAAAGCCGGAGTAGCCAAACTTATATCAGACAATGTAGACTTTAAAATAAAGACTGTATCAAGAGATGAAGAAGGGCATTATATCATAATTAAAGGGCCTATCCACCAAGAAGACCTAACAATTGTAAATATTTATATGTCAAATGTGAAAGCACCCAAATATATAAATCAGTTAATCACAAACATAAACTCGTTGATAGTAATACCATAATAGTAGGAGACTTGAACACCCCACTCACAGCAATAGACAGATCATCTAATCAAAAAAATCAACAAGGAAACAATGGCTTTGAATGATACACTGGACCATATGGACTTAACAGATATATTCAGAACATTTCATCCTAAAGCAGCAGAATACACATTCTTTTCCAGTGCACATGGAACGTTCTCCAGAATAGACCATATACTGGGACACAAATCAGCCCTCAGCAAGTACAAAAAGATTGAGATCGTACCGTGCATATTTTCAGACCACAACCCTATGAAATTCGAAATCAACCACAAGAAAAAACTTGGACAGGTAACAAATACTTGGAGACTGAAGAACATACTACTAAAGAATTAATGGGCTAACCCATTTATTAACAAGAAGTTAAAGAGGAAATTAAAAAGTTCACGGAAGCCAATGAAAATGATAACACCACAACCTAAAACCTCTGGGATGCAGGAAAGGCGGTCATAAGACAAAAGTATATAGCAATCCAGGCCTTCCTAAAGAAGGAAGAAACAACCTAAACTTATGCCTTAAAGAGCTGGAAAAAGAACAGCAGATAAAACCCAAAAACAGTAGAAGACAGGAAATAATAAAGATTAGAGCAGAAATTAATGCTATTGAAACCAAAAAAAACCAGTAGAACAGATCAATGAAACCAGAAGCTGGTTCTTTGAAAGAATTAACAAAATCAATAAACCACTAGCCAGTTTGATCAAAAAGAAAAAGGAAAGGACAGAAATAAATAATATCAGGAATGAAAGAAGGGAGATCCCAATCAACACAGCAGAAATAAAAACAATAATAAGAGAATATTATGAGCAATTTTATGCCAATAAAATGGGCAATCTGGAAGAAGTGGACAAATTCCTAGAAACATATACTCTACCAAAACTGAAACAGGAAGAAATAGAAAATTTGAACAGACCCATAACCAGTAAAAAAAATCGAATTAGTAATCAAAAATCTGCCAAAAACCAAGAGTCCAGGGCCAGATGGCTTTCCAGGGCAATTCTACCAAACACTCAAGGAAGAGTTAACACCTGTTCTCTTGAAGCTCTTCCAAAAAATAGAAATGGAAGGAAAACTTGCAAACTCATTCTATGAAGCCAGCATTACCTTGATTCCAAAACCAGAGACCCCACTAAAAAGAAGAACTATAGACCTATTTCCCTGATGAACATGGACACAAAAATCCTCAACAAGATATTAGCCAACTGGATCCAACAATACATTAAAAAAATTATTCACCACAACAAGTGGGATTTATACCTGGGATGCAGGGCTGGTTCAATATCTGCAAAACAATTAACATGATTCATCACATCAATAAAAGAAAGGACAAGAACCTTATGGTCCTCTCAGTAGATGCAGAGAAAGCATTTGACAAAACACAGCATCCTTCTTGATAAAAACCCTCAAGAAAGTAGGGATAAAAGGAGCATACCTCAAGATCATAAAAGCCATATATGAACCACCCAACGCTAATATCATCCTCAATGGAGAAAAACTGAGAGCTTTCCCCCTAAGGCCAGGAACAAGACAGGGATGTCCACTCTCGCCAGTGTTATTCAACATAGTATTGGAAATCTTAGCCTCTGCAATCAGACAACATAAAGAAATAAAGGCATCCAAATCGTCCAGGAGGAGGTCAAACTTTCACTCTTCACAGATGACATGATAGTCTATATGGAAAACCTTAAAGATTCCACCAAAAACTGCTAGAACTGATTCATGAATTTAGCAAAGTTGTAGGATATAAAATCAATGCACAGAAATCGGTTGCACTCCTATACACCAACAATGAAGCAACAGAAAGTGAAATCAAGGAATCGATCCCATTTACAGTTGCACAAAAAAACCATAAAATACCTAGGAATAAATCTAACCAAAGAGGTGAAAAATCTATACACTGAAAACTATAGACAGCTTACGAAAGAAATTGAAGAAGACACAAAAAATTGGAAAAAGAGTCCATGCTCCTGGATAGGAAGAACAAATATTGTTAAAATGTCGATACTACCCAAAGCAATCTACATATTCAATATAATCCCTATCAAAATAACACCAGCATTCTGCACAGAGCTAGAACAAACAATCCTAAAGTTTGTATGGAACAAGAAAAGACCCCGAATAGCCAAAGCAATCTTGAAAAAGAAAACCAAAGCAGGAGGCATCACAATCCCGGAGTTCAAGCTATACTACAAAGCTATAATCATCAAGACAGTATGGTACTGGCACAAGAACAGACACTCAGATCAATGGAACAGAATAGAGAACCCAGAAACGGACCCACAAACGTATGGCCAACTAATCTTTGACAAAGCAGGAAAGAATATCCAATGGAATAAGTCTCTTCAGCAAGTGGTGCTGGGAAAACTGGTCAGCAACATGCAGAAGAATGAACTTGGACTACTTTCTTACACCATACACAAAAATAAACTCAAAATGGATGAAAGACCGCAATGTAAGACAGGAAGCCATCAAAATCCTCAAGGAGAAAGCAGGCAAACACCTCTTTGATCTTGGCCGCAGCAACTTCTTACTCCACATGCCTCCAGAGGCAAGGGAAACAAAAGCAAAAATGAACTACTGGGACCTCATCAAAACAAAAAGCTTCTACACAGTGAAGGAAATAATCAGCAAAACCAAAAGACAATCGACAGAATGGGAGAAGATATTTGCAAATGACATATCAGATAAAGGGTTGGCATCCAAAATCTATACAGAACTTCTCAAACTCAACACCCCAAAAACAAATAATCGAGTGAAGAAATGGGCAAAAGACATGAATAGACACTTCTCCAAAGAAGACATCCAGATGGCCAACTGATACATGAAAAAAATGCTCAACATCACTCATCATCAATGAAATACAAATCAAAACCACAATAAGATACCACCTGACACCTGTCAGAATGGCTAACATTAATAACTCGGGCAACAACAGATGTTGGTGAGGATGTGGAGAAAGAGGATCTCTTTTGCACTGCTGGTGGGAATGCAAGCTGGTGCAGCCACTCTGGAAAACAGCATGGAGGTTCCTCAAAAAACTAAAAATAGAACTATCCTACGACCCAGGAAATGCACTACTAGGTATTTATGCAAGGGATACAGGTGTGCTGTTTCAAAGGGACACATGCACCTCCATGTTTATAGGAGCATTATCAACAACAGCCCAAGTATGGAAAGAGCCCAAATGTCCATCAATGGATGAATGGATAAAGAGGTGTTATATATACACAATGGAGTATTACTTGGCAATCAAAAAGAATGAAATCTTGCCATTTGCAACTACGTGGAAGGAACTGGAGGGTATTACGCTAAGTGAAATTAGTCAGTCAGAGAAAGACAAAAATCGTATGACTTCACTCCTATGAGGATTTAAGAGACAAAACAGATGAACATAAGAGAAGGGAAGCAAAAATAATATAAAAACTGGAAGGGGGACAAAACATAAGAGACTCTTAAATATGGAGAACAAACAGGGTTACTGGAGGGGGTGTGGGAGGGGGCATGGGCTAAAGTGGTAAGGGGCATTAAGGAATCTACTCCTGAAATCATTGTTCCACTATATGCTAACTAATTTGGATGTAAGTGAAAAAAAATAAAGTTAATAAAATAAAGTAAATCAAATAAATAAAAAAATAAAAATGAAAGTAAAGTCCTATTTTAAAAAATAATAAAAAATAAGATTAATAAGTCATAGGGATGAGTGTTTAGCATGGTGACTATAGTTCACAATACTGTATTGTATTTTGAAAGTTGCTAAGAGACTAGATCTCAAAAATTGTTATCACAAGAAAATCTCAAAAATTCTCATCATAAGAAAAACTTTTCAACTTATATGGTGATGGATGTTAACTAAACTCACTGTGGTAATCATTTTACAATATATACATAAATCAAATCATTATGTCATACACCTAAAACTAATACAATGTTATATGTCAGTTATATCTCACTTCAAAAATCATAATAAAGAAAACAGCACTGGGGCACCTGGGTGGCTCAGTCGATTAAGTGGCCGCCTTCAGCTCGGGTCATTATCTCATGGTTCGTGGGTTTGAGCCCTGCAGGAGGCTCTGAGCTGTCATCTCAGAGCCTGGAGCCTGCTCTGGATTCTGTGTCTCCCTCTCCCTCTCTGCCTCTCCCCTTCTTATGATCTGTCTCTCCCTCAAAATAATAAATAAACATTTAAAAAATTTAAAAATAATAAAATTAAAATTAAAAAAGAAAAGGAAACAGTAAAAGTAAATAAGTCTTTAAAAACTCATAATAAATATGCAGCATGGGAAATTTACTAAATTGTAAAATTTTAAATTATCATTTTCTTCACTCTGACGAAAAATAATGTAAACCAAAATAATCATAACCCAGCTATCTAGTGGTAAAACATTTTAGTCATTCTTCTCTGATTAAGAAAGTAACACAGGGACACCTGGGTGGCTCAGTTGGTTAAGCGTCCAACTTCGGCTCAGGTCATGATCTCGCAGTTGGTGAGTTCGAGCCCCTTGTCGGGCTCTGGGCTGATGGCTCAGAGCCTGGAGCCTGCTTCAGATTCTGTGTCTCCCTCTCTCTCTGACCCTCCCCCGTTCATGCTCTGTCTCTCTCTGTCTCAAAAATAAATAAACGTTAAAAAAAAAAAAAAAGAAACACATTTGGGGCGCCTGGTTGGCTCAGTCAGTTGAGCATCTGGCTTCAGCTCAGGTCATGATCTCACGGTTTGTGAGTTCGAGCCCTGCATCGGGCTCTGTGCTGACAGCTCAGAGCCTGGAGCCTGCTTTGGATTCTGTGTCTCCCTCTCTCTCTGCTCCTTCTCCCACTCGTACTCTCTCTCTCTCTCTCTCTCTCTCTCTCAAAAATAAACAGTAAAAAGTTTTAAATAAAAAAATGATAATAAAGAAAGTAACACATTTATTTTAAATAAACATGGATAATAGAACAATATGTAAGGAATAAAATAGTAAGCATCTATAAATTCCATCAGTCCAAAATAATCCCTATTAACATTTTTTTCTCTTCTTTCATTTTTTCCTATGTATGTACATGTGTGTAACTGAGCTATATAAACATGTATACATACACACACATACATGTACATTTTAAATGTTTATTTATTTATTTTGAGAGAAAGTGAGAGAGCATGCATGTGAGCTGAGGAGGGGCAGAGAGAGAGGATAGAGAGAATCCCAAGCTCAGCGTGGAGCTCAATCCCATGAACTGTGAGATCATGACCTGATAGGAAATCAAGAGTCAGATGTTTAACAAACTGAGTCACCTAGGTGCCCCTGTATATTTTAAATTAAAGTGGAATTAAACTTTTTGGTATTTTGCTTTCTCCATTTAATATTAAATTGTATATACTTTCCTATTCATTATATTTCTTCAAAAATGACATTCTCAAAGCCTTGTGGAATAATGTCTTCTGGACATGTTATATTTGAGGAAGCCCTATTTGCTGTTCATCTAGATTCTTTTGCATTTTTTACTGTTATCGTGAACATAATTTTCTAAGTTTCTCTGATTCTCTCCTTTAGATAAGATTCTAGGGCCACCTGGGTGGCTCAGTCAGGTAAGTGTCTTAGTTCAGCTCAGGTCATGATCTCACAGCTCATGAGTTCAAGCCCTGTGTCGGTCTCTGTGGTGACAGCTCAGAGCCTGGAGCCTGCTTCGGATTCTGTGTCTGCTTCTCTCTCTGTTCCTCTCCTGCTTGCGCTCTCTTTCTCTCTCTCAAAAATAAACAAAAAAGAAAAAAGTTTTTTTTAAAGATTCTAGAAGTGAAATTACTAAGAAAAGAGTTATGAATATTTTCTAGTAGAGAACATTCTCCATTTTTTATTTGGTTAAGCCATTCATCATTTAAAAAATATTTATTGGCATGCCTGGATGGCTCAGTTAAGTGTCTGACCTCGGCTCAGGTCATGATCTCACAGTTCGTGGTGACAGCATCAGGCTCTGTGCTGACAGCTCAGAGCCCGGAGCCCGCTTCAGATTCTGTGTCTCCCTCTCTCTCTCTGCCCCTCCCACCGCTCACACTCTGTCTCTTTCTCAAAAATAAATAAACATTAAAAAAATATATTTATTGAGCATCTACCATATGCCAGATGTTGGAGACACAGAGGTGAAAGTGACACTAGTTGCTTCACAGAGACTACAGAATTTGGTGACGATACAGACAACCCAAACTGTGATAGTGTAGAGAGCAAAATGGAGTTATTCATGTCAGGCAGAGCCCCGTGTCAATCACTGACTCAAGCAGCCAAGGATAATGCAGCTACCAGATATGGCCAAGACCCAAGCCAGCTGATGACATCCCAGAACTGATAACTCACAGAAGCAAAGAGGTCTGCAGGGGTCCAAGACTGATAAAATCCCATTTAAAAGGGAGGATTTTTGCAGGAAATTGTCAGACTCTTCAGACACTGACCCCTCTGTGTCTGACCATTTCAAGAAGGCAGCTGCTGCTAAAGGTTTTGCCCGGTTCATCTCCAAACAGAACTGAGATAATTCATTGTTTGAGCATAATAAGCAGTAAGAGCTGCAAGCTGACCAGGCTGGACTGAGGCCTTACCTCAACTGCTTGCCCACAGGCTGACTTTGGGTTTGGTTTATTAACTTCCTACCCCCTCTTGTATTTTGTTGGTTGTGTGGCTGGTCTTGTGCTTCACTTTATGTACCGTGTAAGAAGCCAAGTTAAACACGTGGGTGAAATATCATTGAATTTGGAATTGTGAACCTGTGTTATAATTATGTTAACCTTGCTTTAAGATTGAATAAAGCTGACATTGTAGAAAGACACAATTCATGTGTGTACCTTCATAGCACGCTCATGACAGATAGGAAGTACAGGGTGCCTCCCGTGTGGAGGACTGGAGATACAGGAAAAGTTCCTGAGTATCTGAGATCTGGGGGTCAGAAAGCCTTCCTAAAGAAATTACCAGCCAACCTGGTGCCTGAAGAATATACAGAAGTTAGCCAGAAATATGTGGGATTTGAGGGGAGGCAGTTTCAGGTAGAAAGAACAGCACGAGCAGAGGTTCTCCTGCTGGAACAAATGAAGGGGGTCTCTTCGGCAGAGAGAGTGTCTATGTATTGGAAGTGGGGAGGAAGCAAGAGATGAGATTGTGATGGGGTTTTGGGGTGATGGTGGGGTTCAGAGCTGATGGCCAAACAAGAATTCTTGAAGACACCTTTGTGCAAAAAGGTGATTTTATTAAAGCACGGGGACAGGGTGCCTGGGTGGCTCAATCAGTTAAGTGTCCCTTCAGCTCAGGCCGTGATCTCACGATTGGTGAGTTCAAGTCCCACAACCGGCTCTATGCTGATAGCTCAGAGCCTGGAGCCTGCTTCAGATTCTGTGTCTCCTCTCTGACTCTGCCCCGCTCACACACACTCTCTCTGTCTCTCTCTCTCTCTGTCTCTAAAACAAATAAACATTAAAAAAATAAATAAATAAAAGTACCAGGACAGGACCCATGGGCAGAAAGAGCTGCATTGGGGTTGTGATGGGTAATTGATTTTATACTTTCAAATTAGGAGGGGTTTAGGGATAGAGTAAGTCTCTAAAGGTATTTTGGAAGCAAGGTTTCCAGGACCCTGAGGGGCTAGCTGTTGTTAGGAAAACACCATTTATTACCGTTTAGTAAAACCTCAGTCATGAGACCCTTCCGATGTGTATCAGGGGCCACAAGCTTGGAGTATGATTGCCAGCATATATCTTGGGAGAGCTGAGATAAAGGAAGTTTCCAAAGGAATTTTTATATGTGAAAGTAAACTTACAGGATCCTGAGGGGTCAGGATAATGTTAGGCCAAGATTCCCTTTTGCCCCTAGCACAGCTCACACAGGCAGCTGAGTAACTAGAGGACGATCACTCTGCCAGTTTCAAGGATGTCAATGGGCTGTAGACAGTAAAGGAATTTAATTTTTAATTTGCCTTTTTTCACACATCACCATGACAAGAACTTAAACCCCCTTACATCTTGATGAGGGTGATATTAGGTCTCTAGGAAACAGAATCTATAGGTTTTTAGAGATGAGGGTATGGATAAGATCGCCTTTTTCTTGCAGTTATACATGAACTGAAGGAGACTCCTGTCCTGCATAACTGTGATCTCTACCAAGTCAACCATTTGCTTTCTTTCCTTTCTTCTGTTCTTGGGCAGCCAGGAGTGTCTGAGGAATATCACACATACCCCACGTTGGGGTGGGGTGCTGTTAGCTTGTACTTTGCCCTCAGCTTGCCCTCCAGTTGTCCAGCCCTCAACTGGAACATAAAGACAGGCAAGATCATACACAGATTTGTAAGCAAAAGTAAGGGATTTCGGCTCTACCCTAAAAGTCTTGGAAGTTTTAAGAAATAAAGTGACTATACAGAAAGCAGGAAGACCAACTAGGATGGGGATATGAATTGAAGTGATTTAAGACTGACAAAATTCTCAGTTTTGCTAAGGTTACTGGATTGATAGAGAACAGTATCTGGATTGGCAGAAAACAGTAGTAAATTCATCTACCCAGCATACTTTGAGTTTGCCTGAGCATTTCTAGACTAGGTAGAGAAATAGATTGAATATCATCAGGTAGTGTAGATTCTAGAGCAAGACTATCCAGGTTCAAACCCCAGCTCTACAACTGAATAGTTTTATGAAGCTGGGCGTAGGTAAGATCATGAGAACAACTCACCTCATAGACTTGCCATGAATATTAAGTGAGCGAATCCTTATAAAGCCCTAGAATGATGCCTGGAACATAATTAGAGCTCTCTGTGCCTGCCAGTATAATTTCACAAGAAAACTCACACACTTACATTTATCATGCTATCAGTTTCTTCAAATATCACTTTCTCTGAAAGGTAAATAGGGTTTCATGGTCACATAAGTTTAAACAATACTGAAGAAGAAAAAAAGAAAAAAAGATACCTAATTGAAACCTGATATCACACGTGGCTTTCTGTGGGTTGTGGTCATGACTTAGGAGGTCACCCTACTATGAAAGTCCCTATACCCCCTGTAATTTTCAGATTCCAGAATAACCACTAATAGTATTTCAGTTTATATTCTTTCAATTCTATTTCTGTACACATCAAATTTATAGTTATGTTGTTCTTAAGGACATTCTTCAAGGCCAATGAATTGATCTACTTCATTTTTTAAAAAATGTTTTTTTATTTTTGAGAGAGAGAGAGCACTTGAGAGCACCAGCGGGGGAGGGGCAGAGAGAGAGGGAGACAATCTGAAGCAGGCTCTGTGCTGACAGCAAAGAGCCCGATGGAGGGCTCATACTCACGAGTTTTGAGATCATGACCTGAGCTGAAGTTGGACAGTTAACTGACTGACACACCCAGGTGCCCCTGATTTATCTCATTTTTTAAAAATGGCTACAATGCTATTCCATTTTATGCAGGTGCCACAGGATTTTGTTTGTTTTTCTTTGTTTGTTTAATCTACTCTCCTCTTTGTGGACATTTATTTATTGCCTGTACTTTTTCTACAGTACAAACAACATGATGAATATGTGTGCGTATACATACGATATACATATCTGTACATTTACATACATACATGTCGATATACATGGATATCTCTGCATTTATTCTATCATATTTATAGGGAGGGGTTTCTGACTCCAGCTTTCTACAAGGAAAACTGATCAAGGAAATTTTAAAATGCATGAGAAATGTGTCAAAATTACCTACCCATTCATTTATGTAAAAGCCCTAGTATTGCAGTCTTCCCTGATGGCTAGCAAGAGGGAAAAATTGTTCCTTTGTTTCCACCACTCACCCCCACCCCAAGCCAGCCCCCCAGGCAACAGAATAATGCTACCCTACCTAACCTCACAGGCAAGTGGAAGAAAACAGAGATTTTCAAGTTGTGATTCTCCACAGGAATCAGACTGCCCCCTAGAGGTCAATTTGGAAGTTTCTG
Organism: Panthera uncia; assembly: GCF_023721935.1. NCBI lineage: Eukaryota > Metazoa > Chordata > Mammalia > Carnivora > Felidae > Panthera > Panthera uncia. The sequence continues at coordinate 62,663,990 of NC_064809.1, read as the reverse complement.
AAGCCTTTTTTTTTTTTTTTAACTTTTTAAAATGTTTATTTATTTTTGAGAGAGAGACAGAGAACATGAGCAGGGGAGGGGCAGAGAAAGAGAGGGAGACACAGAATCCGTAGCAGGGTCCAGGCTCTGAGCTGTCCACACAGAGCCAGATGTGGGGCTTGAACTCACAAACAGTGTGATCATGACCTGAGCTGAAGTCAGGTGCTTAACCAACTGAGTCACCCAGGCACCCCCTGAAAGTCTTTTTGATTGTCTCAGTCATTGGAATTTGGGATTGGAAGGACTCATATGGACTCTCATTTAGTTTAGTAGGGACCAGGCACACAACAATGTGTAGAATAGTCTCACAATGCAAAATTGTTTCCGAGTATGAATGTCTAGTCCCTCCAAACATTTATAGAGGTTAAAAACCTGTTCATAATTATTTGAGCTTAAACCTATTTTTTTTCACATATAAACAAAACACTTTTCATGCTTTTACTAGACACTGAATTTCCCACAAATGCAACCATTGTGCAAATCTAGGAAAGACTATACTTTACTTGGCCCAGGAGTTTACTGAGTTACTCACCATTTTGGAAAATCATTTCTCTGAAGCCAACTTGGGTTATAGTTTTTGAGTTGGTGATACATTGAAGTGGTTCAGAACAAGCCTCCACAAAATATGCCACTTTGGCCTGTGTACTATTTTGAGGTGAACATGACTGAGGCCCTGCAGGCTTAAGAAAAAGTTAAGAAAAAATTTGCCCTCCATTAACTACCTAGAAGAATCTACATAAGGAGCCTTTCCCACAAGGAGAGTTATTACCAGAGATAAATTTTAACTGAGTGACCAATCTCTATGGCAGGGCAAACATCTAATTATGAAACACCTGCTCTTCTCTTTGCCTGTGAACTGCCCTCCCACCCTCTGAAGCCCCAGTCCTCTAACCCATTTCTTAGCTCAGAATGGCACATATAACTCATTTTACTGCTCTTTTAAAAAAAAAATTTTTTTTAATGTTTATTTATTTTTGAGACAGAAGGAGACAGCGAGTGGGGGAGGGGTAGAGAGCGAGGGAGGCACAGAATCTGAAACAGGCTCCAGGCTCTGAGCTGTCAGCACAGAGCCTGATGTGGGGCTTGAACCCACAAACTGTGAGATCATGACTTGAGCTGAAGTGGGATGCTTAACCTACTGAGCCACCCAGGTGCCCCTATTTTACTGCTTTTTGAACCTCTCATGTATGTGGGGTTCCTGTACATACAAAATTAAACTTGATTTTCTCCTGTTAATCTGTCTCATGTCAATTTAAATCTTAGCCAGAAGAAACTTTGAAAGATAGAGGAAAAAATTTCTGTCCAACAATATTATAACTGTTTCTATATGCATTTGTACCTACTAGATTCTCATTTTTCTATATGGAGGCCCAAGCAACTCACTATTCATTATGCCTTCTAGTACGATCATACCAAACATTTACTTATTAGCTATATATTAATTTTATAGTAATTTTTTATCAATCATTTATATTTCAACTTGAGCATTAAAATTAAAATCATATTGTTTTTTTAAACTGTATATAAAAACAAGTGAATGGTAAAAATGATGTTACACCATATTTATTACTGAAAGGAGACAGATGAGAAGAAATTTTATAATAATGAGCAAAGCACCTACCTTCATCCCAAAATAGAACTTTATTTATTTATTTTTCTTCAAGTTTTCACTTAAATCCCACTTAATTAACATGCAGTGTAATATCAGTTCCAGGTGAAGGATTTAGTGACTCATCACTTACATACAAAACCCAGTGCTCACGTGGATGGAACTGGAGAGTGTGATGCTAAGTGAAATAAGCCATACAGAGAAAGACAGATACCATATGTTTTTACTCTTAGTGGATCCTGAGAAACTTACCAGAAGACCATGGGGGAGGGGAAGAAAAAAAAAAAAAAGAAAGGTTAGAGTGGGAGAGAGCCAAAACATAAGAGACTCTTAAAAACTGAGAACAAGGGTTGATGGGGGGTGGGTGATGGGTATTGAGGAGGGCACCTGTTGGGATGAGCACTGGGTATTGTATGGAAACCAATTTGACAATAAATTTCATATTAAAAAAAAAAAAAACAACCCAGTGCTCATCACAACACCTGCCCTCCTTAATATCCATCACCTGTTTATCTCACCCCTCCCACACACACTTCCCCTCCAGTTAGTTACTCCATCCCTCCCCACACACTTCCCCTCCAGTAACCCTGTTTGTTCTCTAGAGTCTATTTCCTGGTTTGCCTCTCTTTTTTCCCCCTCTCTTAAACTGTTTTGTTTCTTAAATTCCACATATGTGTGAAATCATATGGTATTTGTCTTTCTCTGACTTATTTCACTCAGCATAATAATCTGTAGCTCCATCCACGTTCATTGCAAATGGGAAGATTTCATTTTTTATGGCTGAGTAACATTCCATTGTATATACATATATACCACTTCTTCTTTATCCAACCATCAGTCCATGGACACTATTTCCATATTCCACATTTCCATATTTTGGCTGTTGTAGATAATGCTGTTATAAACATTGGGGTGCATACATCCCTCTGAATTAGTATTTTTGTGTTCTTTGGGTAAAAAGCTAGTAGTGCTATTGCTGGATCATAGGGTAGATTCACTTTAAACTTTTTGAGGAACCTCCATACTGTTTTCCAGAGTGGCTGCACCAGTTTGCATTCCCACCAACAGTGTAAGAGGGTTCCCCATTCTCTGCAGCCTCGCCAACACCTGTTTCCTGTTGTTGATTCTAGCCATTCTGATGGGTATAATATGGTATCTCATTGTGGTTTTGATTTATATTCCCCTGATGATGAATGATGTTGAGCATCTTTTCACGTGTCTCTTAGCCATCTGTACATCTTCTTTGGAAAAAATGTCTATTCTTGTCTTCTACCCATTTTTAAACTGGATTGTTTTTTGGGTCTTGAGTTTTAGAAATTCTTGGGGCGCCTGGGTGGCGCAGTCGGTTAAGTGTCCGACTTCAGCCAGGTCACGATCTCACGGTCCGTGAGTTCGAGCCCCGCGTCAGGCTCTGGGCTGATGGCTCGGAGCCTGGAGCCTGTTTCCGATTCTGTGTCTCCCTCTCTCTCTGCCCCTCCCCCGTTCATGCTATGTCTCTCTCTGTCCCAAAAATAAAATTAAAAAAAAAAAAAAAAAAAAAAAAGAAATTCTTTACAGATTTTGGATACTAACCCTTTATCAGATATTTCATTTGCAAATATCTTCTCCCATTCCAAAGTTTGCCTTTTAGTTTTGTTGATTGTTTCCTTTGCTGTGCAGAAGATTTTATTTTGATGAAGTCCCAATTGTTTATTTTTGCTTTGTTTCCCTTGCCTCGAGACATATCTAGTAAGAAGTTGTTATGGCCCATGTCAAAGAGGTTACTGCCTGTGTTCTCCTCTAGAATTTTTGATGATTTTCTGTCTCCTCTAAGGTCTTTTATCCATTTTGAATTTGTTTTTGTGTATGGTGTAAGAAAGTGGTCCAGTTTTATTCTTTTGCATGTTGCTGTCCAGTTTTCCCAACAGCAACTGTTGAAGAGACTTTTTCCATTTGATATTCTTTCATGCTTTGTGAAAGATTAGTTAACCATATAGCTGTGGGTCCATTTCTAGGTTTTCTACTCTGTTCCATTGATCTATGTGTCTGTTTTTATGCCATTATTTTATTTTATTTTTTTGGTGTTTATTTATTTTTGAGAGAAAGACAGAGAGGGAGCAGGGGAGGGGCAGAGAGAGACACACACACAGAATATGAAGCAGGCTCCAGGCTCTGAGCCTGACAGCACAGAGCCTGACTCAGGGATCGAACCCAAGAACCGTGAGATCATGACCTGAGCCAAAGTCGGACGCTTAACTGTCTCAGCCACCCAGGTGCCCCTGTGCCCCTATTATACTGTCTTGATCACTACAGCTTTGTAGTGTAACTTGAAGTCCTGAATCGTGATGCCATGCCTCCAGTTTTGCTTTTCTTTTTCAAGAGTGCTTTAGCTACTTCAGGACTTTTGTGCCTCCATACAAATTTTAGGATTGTTTTTCGGAGCTCTGTGAAAAATGCTGGTGGTATTTTATAGGGGTTGCATTAAATGTGTAGATTGCTTTGGTAGTATAAACATTTTAACAATATTTCCTCTTCCAATCTACGAGCATGGAATGTTTTTCCATTTCTTTGTGTCCTCTTCGATTTCTTTCATCACTGTTTTTTTTTTTTAATTTTTTAATGTTTCTTTATTTTTGAGAGAGAGACAGACAGAGCATGAGCAGGGGAGGAACAGAGAGAGAAGGAGACACAGAATCCAAAGCAGGCTCCAGGCTCTGAGGTGTCAGCACAGAGCTTGATATGGGGCTCGAACCCACGGAGTATGAGATCATGACCTGAGCCGAAGTCGGACGCTCAACCAACTGAACCACCCAGGTGCCTCTCATCAGTGTTTTATAGTTTTCAGAATACAGATCTTTTACCTCTTTGGTTAGATTTATTCCTCTATATCCTATGGGTTTTGATGTAATCGTAAATGGGATTGATTCCTTAATTTCTCATTCTGCTACTTTATTATTGGTGTATAGAAATGCAACAGATTTCTGTACTTTGATTTTGTACCTGAAGCTATTGAACTCATGTATCAGTTCCAGCAATTTTTTGGCGGAGTCTTTCAGGTTTTCTATATAAAGTATCATGTTGTCTGCAAATAGTGAAAGTTTTACTTCTTCCTTGCTGGTTTGGATGCCTTTCATTTCTTTTGTTGTCTGATTGTTGACACTGGGACTTCCGGTACTATGTTAAATAACAAAAGTGAGAGGGGCACCTGGATGGCTCAGTCAGTTAAGCGTCTTACTCTTGACTTCAGCTCAGGTCATGATCTCACAGTTCATGAGTCTGAGCCCCATATCAGGCTCTCCGCTGTCAGTGTAGAGCCCACTTTAGATCCTTGGTCCCTCTTCCCTTTTGCCTATCCCCTGCTGGTGCTATCTCTCTCTGTCTCTCAAAAATAAATACGCATTAAAAAAATTAAATAACAAAGGTGATAGTGGACATCCCTGTCTTGTTCCTGACTATACAGCAAAAGCTCTCAGTTTTTCCCCATTGAGAATGATATTAGTGGTGGGTTTTCACTAATAATAAAGGGTGGCCTTTCACATAATGAAGGGTGGCCTTTATTATGTTGAGGTATGTTCCCTGTCTCCCTATTTTGTTGAGGGTTTTTATCATGAATAGATGTGCTTTGTCAAATACTTTATCTGCATCTATGAGAGGATCACATGATTCTTATCCTTTCTTTTAATAATGTGGTGTATCACACTGATTTGTGATTATTGAACCAACCTTGCAACCCATGAATAAATCCCACTTGATCATGGTGAATGATTCTTTTAATGTACTGTTGGATTCAATTTGCTAGTTTTTTGCTGAGAAGTTTTGCATCCATGTTCATCAGGAATATTGGCCTATAGTTCTGTTTTTTAGTGGAGTCTTTGTCTGATTTTGGAATCAGAGGAAGGCTGGCTTCATAGAATGAGTTTGGAAATTTTACTTTCATTTCTATTTTTTTGGAAAAGTTTGAGAAGAATAGGTACTAACTCTTCTTTAAATGTTTGGTAGAATTCCCCTGGGAATTCATCGCCCTGGACTTTTGTTTGTGGGAGATTTTTGATTAGTGATTCCATTTCTTTTGCTGCTTATTTTGTTTCTTCCTGCTTCAGTTTTGTTAGTTTATCTAGGAATTTGTCCATTTCTTCCAGATTATCTGATTTGTTGGCACATCATTTTTCATAATATTCTCATAATTGTTTGTATTCTGTAGTGTTGATTATTATTTCTGTTCTCTTGTTTGTGATTTTATTTTTGGGTCCTTTCTCTTTTCTTTTTTGGTAAGTCTGGCTAAAGGTTTATCAATTTTATTGATTTTTTCAAAGAACTAGCTCCTGGTTTCATTGATCTGTTCTACTGTTTTTTTAGTTTCTATATCACTTATTTCTGCTCTAATCTTTATTATTTCCTTCCTTTTATTGACTTTAGGTTTCATTTGTTCTGTCTCTAGCTCCTTTAGGTGGAAACTTAGGTTATTTATTTGAGATTTTTCTAGCCTCTTGAAATTGGCCTGCATTGCTATATACTTCCCTCTTATGACCACTTTTGTTGATTCCTAAAAGTTTTGGACCATTGTGTTTTCATTTTTATTTGCTTCCTTGTATTTTTATATTTCTTCTTTAATTTCCTGGTTTACCCATTCATTCTTTAGTACCATGCTGTTTAACCTCCATATATTTGTGGTCTTTCCATATTTTTTCTATTGATTGATCTCAAGTTTCATAGCGTATCGTCAGAAAATATTCATGGCATGCTCTCAATCTTTTTGTACTTGTTGAGGCCTGATTTGTGACTTAATATGTGATCTATTCTGGATAATATTCTATGTGCACTCTAAAACACTCTCAAAGTCTTTTGACTTCCATTTGCATGATAAATGTTTCTCCATCCCCTCACTTTCAATCTGCAGATACCTTTAGGTCTAAAATGCATCTCTTCTAGGCAGCATATAGATGGTTCTTGGGTATTTTTTGTTTTTGTCTTTTACCCATCTGGCAAGCTATGTCTTTTGGTTGAGGCATTTAGTCCATTTATATTCAGAGTAATTATTGATAGATATGTATTTAGTGTCATTTTTTACTTGTTTTGTCATTGTTTCTGGAAATTTTCTCTGTTCCTCTTTAATCTTTGCCACTTTTAGTCTTCCCTTCTGACTCAGAGAGTCCCCTTTTATATTTCTTGCAGGGCTGGTTTAGTGGCCATGAACTTTTTTAGTTTTTGTTTGGGAAATTCTTTATCCCTCCTTTCTATTCTGAATGATAGCCTTCTTGGCAGAGTACTCTTGGCTACAGATTTTTCCCATTTAGCATATTGAATATATTACACCACTCTCTTCTGGCTTGCCAAGTTTCTGTGGACAGATCTGCAGCTAGCCTTATAGGTCTTCCTTTGTAAGTTATGGACTTCTTTCATCTTATTGCTTTTAGGAATTTTTCTTTATCACTATATTTTGCAAATTTACCTACAATATGTCTTGGTATTGGCCTGCCATTGTTGATTTTGATGGGAAATCCCTCAACCTCCTGGATTTGAATGTTTGTTTCCTTCCCCAAGTTTAGTGGGGTTTTCAGCTATTATTTCCTCAAATTAACCTCCTGCCCCCTTTTCTCTCTCTTCTTTTTTGGGGACTCCTATGATATGAATGTTATTACATTTGATGGAGTCACTGAGCTCCCTAAGTCTATTCTTGTGGTCCATAGTTCTGCTTTTTCTGTTTTGATCACCTTCATTATTTTCCATTATTCTATCTTCTATATCACTTATTTGTTCCTCTGCTTCTTCCCTCCTTGTGGTCATTACATCCAGATAGTTTTGAATCTCAGTTATTGCATTTTTAATTTCAGAATGGATATTTTTTTACTCTTGTATCTCTGTGGTAAGGGACTCCATAATCTCTTCCATGCTTTTCTCAAGCTCAGAGAGTATCCTTATGATTGCTGCTTTAAATTCTCCATCAGGTGTATTATATCTGTTTCACTTAGATCTCTGACCATAACCTTTTCTTCTTTCTTTTGGAATGAATTCCTCTATCTTTTTCTGTGTCTTAGAAAAGTCTATTATATTTCCTGCTCTTGAGAGTAATAGCTTTATGAAGAGGTCATATGATGTCAAGGGTCTGGTGTTTCAGGGAGTGTCTCTGGTGTGTGCTGTATGCATTGTGCTGCTGTATTGGCTGCTTTATCCCTCAGGTCAGTTGCCTGTGAAGTTCTCCTTGCCTATAGTGGGCTGTGTCTGGACCTTAGCCAGGGTGGGGCAAGTTTTGACTAGACATGCTCTGGTCTACTTGTTAAATGAGACCTGATGCTACTTCCACTAGAACAGAAGAATTGCAGAACTCCATGGTCAGTAGACATGGTATGTGCAGAGATTTCTGCTGGTCTTCTGGGGAAGGGGCCCACTGCACTACTCCTTAGGCACACTTGTCAGAGAAAAGCAGTACCAGCAGAGCACAGGGGGGTAGGACTTCCTATAAGGAGGTTAGGCAGCCAGTGTTGGCCTTGTGCTATGTACTGAAGTTGGTTTATGCTAAGGGGTGGGGGGAGGAAAATGGCACCAATCAGTTCCTTTGTCCTAGCAGAGAGGAGTCCATGCTTGCTGCTCTCAGGAAGGCCCTCCCAGAAGAGCAAATAATTTCCCCTTGTGTATCCCAGGTGTTTTTCAGAGCTCTGTTTTCATGCTATTGTCTCCATCTCCGGGTTGCTTGCCTGCCTGAAACAGTGCGGTGCACTTTGGGCTCTATTCCAGCCAAGACTACTGACTTTTAAAACGTCAAACATTAGGGATGTGCTGTGGCAAGGGCCTGCACTGGTCTTCTGGGGGGAGGGTCTCACTGCGCTGGGACCAATGCAGATTTGACTGAGAATGGCAGTCACAGCAGAATGCAGGGGCATGGGGTTTGGAACAAAGCAGGCTAGACAGCCAGTATCTGGGTCAGCTGCCCTCAGCAGGTTTCTGTGCACCTATGCTGAGGGCCACAGGAGGGAAATGGTGCCTGCCTGCTTTTTTGTCTCCAGAGAGGTGATTCTGTGAATGCCACCTCTCACAAATGCACCCCAAGAAGAGCAGTCTCTCCCCATGCACCTTAGGTAATTCTCAGATCACTCCCTCTGCTCCAGGGTTGCTTGCCTGCCTTCTCTCTATGAGTAGAGCAGTGCCCTCAGAACTCTGTCCCAGCCAAGCCCACAGACCTTTAACACTCCAGTCTCTCAGCCCCTTTGGTTGCAAGAACTCACAAAAATCAGCCCCTTCCCCAAGCCAATGGCTTTGGGGAAGTGTTCTCCTTGTGCTCATCCCTGCGTGCTCCACTCTCTCTCACCTTTCTCTCTGACTAGGGCTCCCTCCCCTCAGCAGCACCCATGATCCATTTCTCTTAAACCACATCTCCACATACTTCCTACCTTCCTCCTTCCTACCTTCTGTCCCTCTAGTTGTGCAGCTTGTTCTGTCAGTCCTCAGGTCAATTTCTTGGGTATTCAGAATGATTTGATAGTTATCTACCTGTTTGAGGGACAAGAATAGCCCAGGTTCCTCCTATTGCACTGCTATCTTAGCTTCCCCCAAATAGGACTTTAATCTTACTTTCCCTTAATCACAGGTTCCCTTCTAAAAACCAAGGAGATCCCAAAGTCCTTTAGCAACCATTAACTGTGTCTCATTTCCCCCCCTGCTTTCAGGCTTCGCATACCTAGGACATCTTTCTCAGACAGGACTCAGATTTTACCTCTTAGAGAGAACACCTTTACCACTACACATCTGTGTTTCTCACTAAACTGAAAGTGACACAGCCAGGTTCTATTCATTGCAGTATCTGGCACATAGTGTGTGTTCAATAAACATTGGTTAGATTAAAACTTAGGGAATTTGGAGTTTCCAAGTTGGTGAACACGTGGAGATTTGGGGAGAATGGTGTGCCCAGAGAACATGACAGTCCTGCACTCTTTCCCAAAGACCTTGCCCTGTGCATCTCTTCCATCTGGCTATTCCTGAGTTATATACCCTTTTACATTTTACTAGTGACCTAGATCAAACATTAAAGAATACGTGGTGAGGCACCTGGGTGGCTCAGTCAGTTAAGCGTCCAACTTCAGCTCAGGTCATGATCTCACAGTTGGTGGGTCCGAGCCCCCCATCGGGCTCTGTGCTGACAGCTCAGAGCCTGGAGCCTTCTTCGGATTCTGTGTGTCTCTCTCTGTCCCTCCTCTGCTTGTGCTTGTGCTCTCTCTCTCTCTCTTGAAAATAAACAAACATTAAAAATTTTTTTTTAATAAAAAAATGTTAAAAAAGTACATGAATACAAATATTTGCTTAAGGATGAGTGAAGAGAACACAAGACAGAAAGAAAAAAAAGCTGGTGGAGCTAGGTATATAAATTAAGATAAAAGGGGCGCCTGGGTGGCTTAGTCCAGCTTTGGCTCAGGTCATGATCTCACGGTCTGTGGGTTTGAGACCTGCATCGCGCTCTGTGCTGACAGCTCAGAGCTTGGAGCCTGCTTCAGATTCTGGGTCTCCCTCTCTGTGCCCCTCTCCAACTCATGTTCTGTCTCTGTCTCTCAAAAATAAATGGTTAAATAAATAAATAAATAAATAAAGTTAATGCTATCGCTGAACACATTTTGACTACCTAAATAAAAGTGACACTGTAAAAAAAAAAAAAAAAAACTGGGGAAGAGGCTTGTGGAAAGTACAATTACAAAAGAAATCCACATGGTGACTGAAGGAAAAATGAGAGAAATGAATGGTAGACCATGGAATACTTACAGACACATGATTAGAGTAAATTTGAGAAAGCATACCAAATGAAATGTTAAAGATAATATCAAATATGAAAGAAAATGTTACTGAAATGAAGACAGTGCAGATGGGTGGTCTCATTGTCCTCCAAGAAAATGACATTCACAACTACAACAATATATATCATGATGTGGTCAATTAAACTTCACAGTAAAAATGCAACACTTTATACTTTAAGAAATGCTGTAGTTCATTTACAAGGATAAAAATAAATGCCGTCTGAGTTACTTGTAATTAATAAAACAACATAAAAGAAAATAAATATCTAGAACATTCTGAAGGGAAAAATAAAATAAAACAGGAAATTTGCACCAAAAGACTTACCTGAAGATAACGAAAAGAGATAAACTATGTATTGAGGGTTTTCAAGTAGCTGTCAAGAAAGTTATCCAAAACTTGGAAATAAGGCAGAAAAGGTGAGTAGCCCATCCTTTCTGCATCATGTGGGGATAAAGCCCACCCAAGTACTGACAAGGACAAGTTGCCAACAAATTGTTAAGGTCTAGATAGTAAATATGTTAGGCTTTGTGGGCGTTAGCACTCTTGAGTACTCAGGTCTTCCACTGTAACACAAAAGCAGTCATAGGCAGTAAGGAATGACCTTGCTGAGTTCTAATAAAACTTTATTTATAAAACACATGGGCTAGAGGTGCTTGGGTGGTTCAGTGATTAAGTGTCCGACTTTGGCTCAGGTCATGATCTCAGGGTTCATGGGTTCAACCTCCATGTTGAGCTCTGAGCTGACAGCTCAGAACCTGGAGCCTGCTTCAGATTTGGTGTCTCCCTCTCTTTCTGCCCCTCCTCCTGCCCCTGCTCATTTTCTGTCTCTGTCTGTCAAAAATAAACAAAACAAAACAAATCACATGGGCTAAATTTGGCCAGAGGATCATAGTAATGTAAAGTTTACCTCATTATTTACTATTGATTAAAGGTCCCAGAATTAGGATATTACTTGTGTTAAACAAGAAACATGACCAAAATGGAGTCACTTATGTTAAATCCCACCAAGCTTTACCGCCTAACCTAAATGCAGTTTGAGTCTCTCACAAGAGTGGAATTTTAAACCAATTGGTCTGGAAATTTCTGATCAGCACTAATGAGGTCATCTTATGATAAGAAGACCTGAAACAATCCTTTCTTTTCCCTCCCTAATAGCTTCCTTGCCCCACCCTCCTTCCTATAAAAACTTTCCATTTTGCACAATTCCTCAGAGCATCTACTTGCTAGAGGGGATGCTGCCCATCTGTGAATCCTTGAGTAAAGCCAATTAGTTCTTCAAATTTACTCAGTTGAATATCTGTTCTTTAACACTTGTTAACTTGAAGATTTTTGTCTGCAAGAGATGCAAATAACTTCTGTCAGTGGAACTGATAATTCCAAAGATTTATGGCCAATTGAGTATTTTATATTTCATACATCTTATTCTATAAATGTCCTTGCTTCTTTAAATTTGTCATAATATCTTGGCTGGTTCCTTCATTAATTAATGCATTAAATGAAATCTTTGAAATGTGCTCATTTTGTATTTGCTAGACAGTCGTGACTTTACCTTTTTGAACATTATACTCTAACATATATCGTAAGGGGGCAAACAGTCACAGGTCTTTTCTGCTATAACAGGGAAAGGGCCAGTGGTTATACATGCTGCCTTTCCACAAGTTTTGAAAAGGCTGATTAACACTATAAAATAGAGATGTAAATAACTGGCTCTAACTTCAGTTTATTTCAAATCTTGATGGACAGGTAGCTGTAATAGCCAAAACAGATATCTTATGAAACCTCTTCATACACAACAATTGGGGTGAAGTTTGTTTTAACAATACTTGGGGCACCTGGGTGGCTCAGTCTGTTGAGCATCTGACTCTTGATTTCGGCTCAGGTCATGATCTCACAGATTGTGAGTTTGAGCCCAGCATAGGGCGTTGTTCTGACAGCTGAGCCTGCTTGAGATTCTGTCTCTCTCCCTGTCTCTCTGCCCCTCCCCTACTCATGCTCTCCTTCTCTCTCTCAAAATAAATAAACATTAAAAAATAGTTAAAGTAAATCCATATTTCAAATAGGGTTGATCATTTTGAATTTTTGACCAGCTTCTTGTAAAATATGCTATATTCTTGGGGTTTTTTCTTTTTAAGTAGCTGACAAAGATCTTCTAGCACTGTAAGAGTATTTGTCAGTGTTCCCATGGATTCCTATTTGATGGCACATACATTATTTTTTAAACCAACAATTTCTCAGTAGGAGTCTTTTAAAGTCACTTGTCCATGTGTAAGGACAAATTTAACTGAAACTAGATATTATCTGCCCTTTAATCAGGCACTCATAATCTGCACTATATTACTACACTCTAAAGAGGTTCAGAGAAGGAAGTTACCACTATGTGAAGCTTCTATTCTTCCCCAAGAAAGTGACATGTGACATAAATTCAGGGTGAGAAACCCAGTGTAAAATAGTATGTTAAATCCTAGTACTAAGTTTAAATTCTTGCTTGCTTTTTTGATAAAAATAAAATGAAGCAGAAATTCTGTTTTTTAATTCCTGCATCCCAGTGGTTTTTCTTGCACTCTCCTAGGGTACACGTAGCCCTCGTAGAGTCTGAAAAAAGGATGTCATTACTTTGCAAGTCTGAGGTTTGGCAGTCACTAAGTGGGTACCACCACTTGGTGGCAGCGGTGTCCCACAACTGTGGGATCTGTTTTGCAAGGATAAACCTTTTCTTAAAAGATTAAGTGTAAATAATTAATAGCAAACAATGACAATGTGCATTCAGCCCTACACAGGCCCTTCCTCGTGACTGTTGACAGTGCTGAAGTTTACCTAAGTCCTGTGCTTCTGGAAAGCAGTGATGGTAAAGAACACCTCCCCCAATATTTTGCTTTCCCGAAATCTCCCCCATTCCTTTGTGTTCTAGGAAAGGGCTTACTCAAACAGTCACCCTTACCCATTTGGCTTAGATAAACCTCACTGTCCACCCTTTCTTATGACCCCCTGAATTCTCACAGATGATTTCTCTGTTTAACTGTAACCAGGCCAAATGCAGATCTTTTCCTCCCTTTTCAGAACATGATGACCAGAGCAGGCACAGATCTTCCAACTTCCCCTTCTTTGTTGTAATTGATGAGCTAAGATTAGAACTATTTGTTCTCCCTGAAACTAGCTAACCACAGAGAAAAATATTTCGTATTCAGCTACCTCACTGAGACTTCTGCTTACATAACAACCCAACTCTAAATCATCCCACTCATTGTCTGCTTACTCCTCCCTATATAAATCTAAGGCAATACCCCTCCCCCAGAGGCACCCTGATAGCCCAAATAAAAGCAATCTCCTTACTTGTCTGGTTTTGCTTTGACACATCCACCAACTCATCCTTAAAAAGCTTCACCCTCACCAAACCTAAGCCAATTACTACTTTTCCTGTACAATGTCTCTTAGATAAGTCTTCTCCCAAAAGAGATACCTCTTCATATTTAATACTGAGATAGGGAAACTGAAGGGACTCCATTTTAGAAAGGCTCTATTTCCACCATTTCTCTGCTAAATCCCATTTATTCATGTTCTATATTTTGCATCTGAGTAAACCAAAGAAGATATGTTCCTATTCTAGAGGGGAAGCAAGAAAGTTGATCATTCTCTGAGTTTCGTCTTAGGCCCCCAAACACCTGATAACATCTCAAAAGAACTGGATCCCAAACATGTTCCAGGAGATCAGCTTCAAACAAATCTTGATTGACACTGCATCAATACCTTTAGTGGTGCCTTTGGTGATTTATGGAATAACATCTATCGTTTACCTGACACTCACCTGTGATTGCACCCCATCTTAGATTCCTGAAGGAATACAGACCCTGGACCTCTTTCCAGTATAAATCCTTCACCTCAAGCAAAGGAGAGATTCACTTCTCCTTTTCCAAGTCTTCCAGAGCTTCCATCTGCTATAGTCTATCACTTAACACTATTCAATAAACTCTCTTCTCACTTGCTCCTGGCTTGCATTTGATTTCTATCCTGCACAAAGCCAAGGACCTTCTTGGCTGGTCCTGCAGGACCCACTCTGGGCCCTTGGACCTGGTCTGCCTACATCAATACCCAAACTTCATAGAACATACTTATCTCTCAATATAACATTTCCAGCCAACATTTACATAGAAAAATCTTCTATTTGTGTCTTAACCATAATACAATATTTTTAACAAAATAATATAGAAAAATGTCTTTCATTCTAAATACTATTGATGTTTCTTCAGAGTCAGTTGTGGGTTGCATTATGTGTCCCTCCCCCCTCCCAGTATATTGTAATTCTAACCCCTGGTACTTGTGAATGTGACCTTATTTGGAAATAGGGTCTTTGCAGATGTAATTAAAATGTAAGTTTAGGGGCACCTGGGTGTCTCAGTCAGTTAAGCAACTGACTCTATGTTTTAGCTCAGGTCATGATCTCATGGTTTGTGGGTTCAGGCCCCACATTGGGCTCTGTGCTGGTGGTGTGGAGCCTCCTTGGGATTCTCTGTCTCTCTCTCTCTCTCTCAAAAAAAAATTTTTTTTTAAGTTAAAATGAGGTCATACTAAAGTGGTATGGGCCCATGATCCAATATGACTGGTTTCCTTTTAAGAAGAAAAGACACAGGGACAGACACACACAGGGAGAATGCAACGTGAACATGTAAGCAGTGATTGCAATGATGCATCTGCAAGTCAAGGAACATTAAGGATTACTGGCAACACCAAAAGCCAAGAGAAAGGCATGAAACTGATTCTTTCTTAGAGCCTTCACAAAGAGCCTGGCTGTTAACCACTTTGATTTGGGGCTTCTGGCTTCCAGATTAGTAAAAGAATAAACTTCTAGGTTTTTTTAAACTTTCCAATTTATGGTGATTTGTCATGGCAGCCCTAGGAAACTAACAAAGATCCTGTTCAAATTTTTGAAAATGGTGGAATTGAGTGTCTTGAAAAGGAGTGTAGTACAGGACCATTGGTGGTATGAAAGCAAAAATTTCACTGGAGAAAGTTAAACTGGTGCAGGAGACTTTATCTGAGGCTACTGCAATAGGAGAGAGGCCAGCACGAAGTCTGAACTCAACTCCACAGCAGCAGACTGGGCAGGGCTGTTTATGGGCTGGGGTGAGCTAGTGGAAAAGTACTGGAGGATGTTAGGGGGACATCACAGGCCATCTGTATTTGCTAATGGGCTTTATCCAAAGAAAAAATAAATGTCTCTTATCTTTACGACAAGAAATAGTTTTGTAACTTGGAGCAAGAAACCTTGGAGTTGGCTCCTATCCCGCCATGGAAGCTGAGAGATAGGGGTGTTATATCCTTTGCTAATTAAATTTCAAAGAGATGGTTCCCAGGTTCCTGAGATTTTCCTGGGTTGTAAAACTGATCAGAGGCTTTTAATAGATTTATATCTCAGAGGGGTAGAGAAAGAATTTACAAGTTTTCTAAAGTAAATATTCTAAGAAAAGGGAGTTGAGGCGCCTAGAGTCAGAAAGAAGCCTGTTTAAATGAAGTCAAGTTAAAGAAAACATTAAACCATCTTGGTCAGTGGCCTTTGTACAAAATCTGCTGTTACTGATTATATTAATTATTTGGTGAAAAAGAAATATCTTAAGCACTTCACACCTAAAAAGATGGTTTGGATTTTTAAACATTATATATAGGTATATTACCACACTTTAGTTGCCTGTTTAAGAAATTGGTTGAGGGCTTGGGGTTGACATAACATGTTTTCCTACCTAAATAAATGAGAAATAGGCTCCAGATTAGCATTTGCATGCAGAACACCTGGTTTTCAGTACCAGATTACTGATGGACAGCAGAAGATGACTACATTTCTGAATTATTTATTTTTTTAAGAAATTTTTGAATCATAGACCCAAATCTCTTTTAAAGCACCACCTAACTGACATAGTGATTCAGTGCATACCCACCACATTCTAAATCCTAGAACAAGACCATGTTTAATGAGCTTTCTCCCTGTACCCCCCACTTCTGCCCCCACTCTCATCAAGATCCAGGACAGATGGGCCATCAACTCAAAGACCAACAGCAGGACAGGCCCACTGGCACATTGCCTAGAAAGCTTGGGAGGGAATAACAAACATCTGTTCTAAAATCCGCAACACAGATCCAAGAAGGAGACAGCTGCTAGCCATATTCCTTCTTTCCCAAGGCAATACTTTTAAATTGCTGTTGGAAGCTAAGAATTAAAAAACAAAAACATATACAATAGAATAGAAAATAACAATGCATTAGGTGTTATAAGGCTAAGTATTGGTTCAGTCAGGTAGGTATATATGTAAGTAGATATGTATGTATGTATATATGTCCTCGGTAATAATATAAGGTGCATTCCTTGGAGAACTCTTCTAGGAAGTCCCCAGTAGTTACTTGAAGGGAAGGGAAACCCAGTTAATACTAAATGTTGTAGACATCAATAGGCCAGGATTTGAGATCTGATCTCACACTTTCTTTTTTTTTTTTTAATTTTTTTTTTTCAACGTTTTTTATTTATTTTTGGGACAGAGAGAGACAGAGCATGAATGGGGGAGGGGCAGAGAGAGAGGGAGACACAGACTCGGAAACAGGCTCCAGGCTCCGAGCCATCAGCCCAGAGCCTGACGCGGGGCTCGAACTCACGGACCGCGAGATCGTGACCTGGCTGAAGTCGGACGCTTAACCGACTGCGCCACCCAGGCGCCCCTGATCTCACACTTTCAACTCACCTACCAACTTATATTACTGGTAGCCCAAATCAGTCGAATTTTCAGCTGTCCTAAGTTTGGCATTTGAAACCCAAAGCTCATTGCATTACCACTGTCCTCTGGTTTCTCTAGCCTCCTGGCAAGCAGCTTCTTTCACGTGCTTCTGGTA
Source organism: Panthera uncia (assembly GCF_023721935.1). Classification (NCBI taxonomy): domain Eukaryota; kingdom Metazoa; phylum Chordata; class Mammalia; order Carnivora; family Felidae; genus Panthera; species Panthera uncia. The sequence continues at coordinate 62,646,715 of NC_064809.1, read as the reverse complement.
GACCAGTAAAGAACAAAACCAGGCAGATAATTTTTTTTTTTAAAGTCAGGGCAATCTTATTTCTGTAAATAGATAGACAGATAAAGACAAAAATAATCTCAGAGGACTCTTGAAAACATCTTAAATCAAGCTCCATCATTTTTATAAATGAGAAATAGTTAATGCCATTGACATGAAGTGATGTACTTGAGATCACATAGCAACATGGCGATAGAGTGAGAACCTCGGTCTTCAAATTTCCCAACCAGGGTTCTCCCTGCTAACTCCATGCCTGCTGATGGAGAGGAGAGTACTCAGGTGTGGATAGCTGGCATTCTTCTCCATTCTTCCTGCATATACCTGGAGTAAAAATGCCTTGAGGGAGGACCCTGAATGCGCTAATTTGAGTTGAATGTCAATAACCATACAGCAGTTACTTAAGGTACTGGAGGATGGGACAACCAGGAGTCTTGTGAGTAGTGAGTTTCTGTATCTGTGGCTTACTGATGACTATTTATCTACAGTTTATTAAAACACCCAAAGAGAAAACAAAACTACAAATGGTTTGAAACTTAAAATTTTTCTAAATATATAAATAAATAAAATTTTCTAGTTATACCTCATTAAGGCAGAACTGACAAAAGAGGAATTTTCTTACCCTGACTTCGAAGACAAAATTCTATAAGGTGAAAGCTCTAATGAAAGTTTGGGAATATTTCTGCCATTTTTCCTTGTTCAATAGATACAATCCTAATTCATTGCATTATTATTTTTTTTTAATTGTGAAAGGATTCCCACCATCTAGTTAATTAATGCATCCATCCTTATATATACATTTTTAATGAGAACATTTAAATTCTACTTCCTTGGCAAATTGCAGTTATATAATACAGTGTCATCAACTATAGTCACCATGTTTTACATTAGATTCACAGACCTTATTCACCTTATAGCTGAAAGTTTGTACCTTTTACCAACCTCTTTATTTCTCCCACTCCTCAGCCCCTGGCAACCACCTTTCTACTGTCTTTTCCCATGAGTTTGACCTTTTTTTAAGATTCCATATAGAAGTGATATCATGTAGGGCACCTGGGTGGCTTAGTCAGTTTAACATCTGATTTCAGCTCAGGTCATGATCTCACAGTCCATGAGTTTGAGCCCCACATTGGGCTCTGTGCTGACAGCTCAGAGCCTGGAGTCTGCTTCAGATTCTTTGTCTCCCTCTCTCTCTGCCCCTCTCCCACTCATGTTCTGTCCCTCTCTCTCTCCAAAATAAACAAACACTAAAAAAATAAGTGATATCATGCAGTATGTCTTTCTCTCTTGGTTTATTTCACTTAGCATAATGCCCTCAAAGTCCATTCATGTTGTCACAAACGTTAGGATTGCCTTCTTTCTCACGGCCAAATAATATTCCATTGTATGTCTATACCATCTTTTTTTTTCTTTTTTTTTCCATCTTTTTTTTTTCAATATATGAAATTTATTGTCAAATTGGTATACCATCTTCTTTATCATTCATCTGTTGATGGACACTTAGGTTGTTTCATACTTTGGCTATTGTGAACAGTTTGGTAATAAACATGGGAGTGCAGATATCTCTTCAGTATTCGGTTTTAATTTCCTTTGAATACATACCCAGAAATGGGATTGTTGGATTATACAGTAGTTCTATTTCAAATTTTTGGAAGAAGCTCCATACTGTTTCCCATAGTGGCTCTACCAATTGACATTCCCATCAAGAGTGCACAAGTGTTCCCTTTTCTCCACATCCTTGTCTTCTCTTGTCTTCTTTATAATAGCCATTATAACAAGCATGAGGTGCTATCATTGCAATTTTGATTTGCATTTCCCTGATGATTGGTATGTTGGGCACCTTTTCATGTACATGTTGGTCGTTGGTGTGTTTTCTCTGGAAAAATATCTATTCAGAACCTTTGCCCATTTTGACTGGATTAATAAATACATTATGTTATAAGATAATAAATAAATCTTAACTAATTTTAAAAGCGGTTTTTGAGAAAGAGAGCACAAGTGGGGGGAGAGGGGCAGAGGGAAAGACAGGGAATCTTAAGCAGGCTCCATGTTCAGTGCAAAGCCCAATGCAGGGCTCAATCCCACAACCCTGGAATCATGACCTGACCTGAAATCAAGAGTCAGATGCTCAAGTGACTGATCCATCCAGGCACCCCAATCTTAACAAATTTTAAATAAGCTATACATGTAATTTCTAACATTCCTTTTTTTGACCCAAGTCAAAAAAAGCATGACTGCACAGAGTTCTGATCCTAATATTTATGGCCAGCCCAATGTAAAGTTGGCAGGTGGCTCCTGTCAAAATCCAGAAACTGTTAAAAATAAAGTCAATAATTTGTACTTAGTAAGAGTTTATAGTACACAGAAGAACAGTTTGCAAACTGGGAGTCTACAAACCAACAGTGACTTGAAGCCTAGACACATGTTATAGGCAGCTTATATAGTAAACACATGGGAACTATTTCATCTTTATAATGACTGGTTACAGCATTGGGATTTTTCCAAGCAACAGGGAATTGGTTAAAAGTGGTCTTCTTATGCCATTTTTGGAAAAAAATTTCAGAGGCATTTCCAAGGAACAATCCAAGTTGTTTTGCTTATGTTGCAGAATAAGTTATATTAGGTTTTGCTTACATGGTTTAACTTGTTCTGTCCATTCAGGAAATTTTCAAGTTTGGTCTCCATTTTGTATTTATTTTAACTCATATAAAAAGGTGTTCACTTGAGATATTAACATAAGTTTTTCTCTTACACAACAAGCAATTAAGATAAGACACTAATAGGTTCTGGGTAGACAAAAGAAACAAGACAGATAAGGTCCCAGTCCTTGCCAAACTTACAGACCAGTGGGAAAACAAACCACAAAAACTGAACAAGGAAAATTGGTCCTAACAAATTCCATTAAAAGCTATAAAAAAATAATAATAATAACAAGGTACTTTGCGTGAGAATAAAAGAACTACCTAAAACAGGTTGGGTGGTTAAGAAAAGTTTCTTAGAAGAGATGACATTTAAGTAGAAAACTAAATGAGAAAGCCTGCTATGGTTGGCTGAAGGAGAAACTTCAGGAAGACAGAGAGCATGTAAAATCTTGGGATAGGAAAGAACCTGTGTATTCCGGGACTGAAGAGAGGTCTGGATATTTGGAGTTTAGTGAGTAAAGGGTATAGTTTGCTTTGTCGTTAGCTTCAACCCTCTGTCCTAAAAGGAAAGTATATTGCACCCTGGTAAATAAAACAGATGAAGGCATAACTTCTTGGATCAAAAAGGTTAATAAAACACCATCTACATGAATGCCTTAGCATGTGAAATACTTAGAACTATGCTTGGCTCATAGTAAATGCTCAACAAATGTTGGCTTTTTTTTTAAGTGTTTATTTTTGAGAGAGATAGAGCGTGAGCAGGAGAGGGGCAGAGAGAGAGAGAGGGAGACACAGAATCTGAAGCAGGCTCTAGGCTCTGACCTGTCAGCATAGCTAAAGTCAGACGCTTAGCCAGCTGGGCCACCCAGGCACTCCAAATGTTGGCTTTTTTAAAAGACAAGTGTAGAGAGTTTTATTCCTCGTTTTCCAACCTTCCAGGTGCCCCAGAAGGGCACTCAAAGAAATGCCTAGAATTCCAAGAACAGAATTTGATAATCATTACACTGTTGCTGCTGCATCACAGAGGAATAAGAATTTCTGAAACCATGTTGTTTATAAAATCAACTTAATACAAAGAGCCTTTCTGGACACTTGATTAGTGAGGAATTCTGATTAAAACTTACACCTGGTGCAGGAAGCTGCGCTGTCCAACCAGCCTGATGGCGGGGCCCAGGCGGTGGACGCATCGGGACTGCAGGGCAGCCCAACGACAGTGAAGCTTCTTGTACTCCCGCTTTTATGTAGTTTGGCCTTAATAAAAGTACCTGGGGAATTGTCTGTTGAGGAATCGCCCTTGACAGGCCCCCTGGGCAAAGAACCATTGGGGAAAGAAAATAAGGTTCCTCAAGGAAATTGTGCAGCCCTACATTAGCCCTTGCCACCCCCTATAAAGATTCCTCTACCTAAAGGAAGGATAGCCTCATACATTTGCCAGCAAAGAAGGAATAAATGGATTTGAAAGCGCCACTCCGGCGACAAAGGAGTGTATCTACGGGCACAAATTACTCCAAGCCCTAGGCCCACTTGGCCCCCAGGAGGCATTCCAGATGATGACTGAACCTAGTCGGTTAAGGTACAGAATGGTTCATTAGTTCCTAGGTGCATTGTCTCTCTGGGAATGCATAAGGCGTGGGTTCCTAAGGCCCTCTTGGCCCCCTCCTGGCACCTCGGACCGAGGCGAACACTTTTGTTCCTCAAGCCACAAGTGGTTCAGGGAAACAACCAAGAGGTCATGTCCCTGTAACTGTTCCACTTGAGGTGTTGAGAGATAGATGAACTTTCATGAAAACGGCAAAGCAAATGCTCTATAGATTGTAGATAAACGTAGATACATAATGAAAATAATGTAAGAAATTAATCAATAAGCAAAGGGCAGGAGGGAACGTTATGAGAAAATAACCATGTTATTCCTTAAAGGGTGATTACACATAGGAACATTTTTAGAATTAGATAATGCCAGAAAACGTAGATGACGTATGCTACAAGGAAATTGCTAACAAATATAATGCCACATTTGCCACAATAAAGCGGCCAGTTCAACACACTGCTGTTGTCTGTGTCCATTTTTATTTTATTTTATTTTATTTTTTTCACTTTTTTGCCGACACCATTCATCCTTCGGGAACCCCTGGAACTGCTGGAGCTGGACTCCAGAAACCTGGGTCTTGATTTATGGAGACTCTTTTACAAAACATAATACTAAGAAATAAACAATGTAGAGAGTTTCAGATAATTTATTCAGTCAATTGTGCTTTAAGTAGCAAAAGAGGGCCATCAAGAAAAGAGAGACGGCAAAATGTGATCTGGTCCAGTGCTTCTCAAACATTCATACGTAAGGATCATGTGAAAAATGTTAGAACAACACCAGGGCTTCTGATCTGGCAGTTTCAAGGTGGGTTTTGAGAATCTGCATTTCTAACAAGTTCCTAGAGGATGCTGGTGTTGCTATCTTGGCGACTGCACTTTGAGAACCCCTCTAGATCCTGCAAATCAGGAAAAAATTAAAAGGAGCCAGATTGAGGGGGCAGGTCATGCCCAAGTATGCAGTTCTTTTAGGCCGATATAGTCATCTCTCATAGTTAGAGGTGGGTGAGGTTTAGCCGCTCATTGGCACCCTCCCTACCAGGTCATGGTGAAGGCAAGTCTGAAGCACACAGACATTCATTTGCAAATAGATACAAAACAATTCAGAAACCCTGTACTGTTCAACAAAGACCTGCTATCTGTCCCTTCAGGTTCTTGGAACACATCTAGCCTAACAAGTTCAGGCAGTTAATCAGGATGAGAGTCAGCCTTAGAGGCTCCAAATCCTCTGAACCCATGGCAGGATGCAAGATGTTTAGGGATTAAGATCTGGATGCCATCCTTAGGGCTATAGGCCTCCAGAACTCTGAATTCTTTGACAAGGTTCATGCAAGAATGGAAGCATTGCTAAAAATCTTTCAGTCAATCCATATTTCTTGATTTATCACTAATGTCATCCATAAACACTCATTTCTAATATTCATTTTGATAAAGCTTCTGGGGTTCCAGAAATAAAGATAACTTGAACTTTGTGGTGGCTACTTCTAGACTGTGATCTTTCTAATTAATTAGCCCTGTTGGTACACCACTGAACTACCCCTACAAGACACCTGCTTGATAGCACACGGTTTATGCTAATATTTGTAAATCACAATTACTTTGCAAAAGTCACAAGATACAGTAAAACTTCAAAAGTGAAAAATGATTTTTGATAAATTTGAGGAAAGACATAACATTCACAGATTTACTAGAAAGTAGAGTGTACTCCGATTTGGGTTGGCACGTGGTTGTGGCTTAACAATGACCCAGAGAAGGGGCACCTGGGTGGTTCAGTTGCTTAAGCGTCCAACTTCGGCTCAGATTATGATCTCACAGTTCGTGGGTTCAAGCCCTGCATTGGGCTCTGTGCTGACCACTCAGAGCCTGGAGTCTGCTTCGGATTCTGTGTCTCCCTCTCTCTCCTCTCGCTCTGCCATTCCCTGCTCACACTCTGTCTCTTTCTCTCTCAAAAATAAACATGAAAGAAAGAAAGAAAGAAAGAAAGAAAGAAAGAAAGAAAGAAAGAACAAAGAAAGAAAAGAATTGTACCACAATAATGTCTGCTCCTATTCTTCTTCCCTCCTTTCTCATCCTCCTTGCTCCTCCTTTGTAAGACATCTTCTTTTAATGACTCGTGATGTATTTGTTTGTGCTATTTTTGGTCCTTTATCCTGAGCCAGATAAGAGTGAAGAGCCAGTTAGGCAAAACCCCAGAGCACAAATCTGTGAATAGAGAGGATTATCATATAATCTATCTTCCAAATAGTGAAATTTTGGATCAAAAGGAGGTGCCAAAAGTAATCATAATCCTAGAATTTTTGATATATTTGTTTATTGACCAACAAATTGGTTTTGTTATTTTGGTGGATTTATAAAATAATTTAACCGCAAAACTATTTAAAAAATAATGTCCTAAGAAAATAAAAATAAGATTTATCTACATCTCTTAAAGCAAAATTTAAAACCTTTATGTTTTGGGAAGATGGCGGCGTAGGAGGACGCTGGGCTCACCGCGCATCCTGCTGATCACTTAGATTCCACCTACACCTGCCTAAATAACCCAGAAAACCGCCAGAGGATTAGCAGAACGGAGTCTCCAGAGCCAAGCGAAGACGAGAGGCCCACGGAAGAGGGTAGGAAGGGCGGCGAGGCGGTGCGCGCTCCATGGACTGGTGGGAGGGAGCCGGGGTGGAGGGGCAGCCTGCCGGCCAAGCAGAGCCCCCGAGTCGGGCTGGCAAAAGCGGAGGGGCTGGATGGAGTGTGTTCCGACAGCAAGCACGACTTAGCATCTGGGAGGTCATAAGCTAACAGCTCTGCTCAGAAAGCGTGAAGGCTGGAGGACAAAGGGAGGGAGAGTTGTTGAGCTCCCGGACGACAGAGCTCAGTTTGGTGGGGAACAAAGGCGCTCGCCAGCGCCATCTCCCTCGCCCATGCCCCAGCCAAAATCCCAAAGAGAACCAGTTCCTGCCAGGGAACTTACTCGCTCGGCGCAAACACCCACTCTGTGCTTCTGCGGAGCCAAACCTCTGGCAGCGGATCTGACTCCCTCCCGCTGCCACTGGGCCCCTCCTGAAGTGGATCACCTAAGGAGAAGTGAGCTAAGCCTGCCCCTCCTGCCCCCGTGCACCTTGCCTACCCACCCCAGCTAATATGCCAGATCCCCAGCACCACAAACCTGGCAGTGTGCAAGTAGCCCAGACGGGCCACGCCACCCCATAGTGAACCCCGCCCCTAGGAAAGGGGAAGAGAAGGCACACACCAGTCTGACTGTGGCCCCAGCGGTGGGCTGGGGGCAGACATCAGGTCGGACTGTGGCCCTGCCCACCAATTCCAGTTATACACCACAGCACAGAGGAAGTGCCCTGCAGGTCCCCACCACTCCAGGGACTATCCAAAATGACCAAACGGAAGAATTCCCCTCAAAAGAATCTCCAGGAAATAACAACAGCTAATGAACTGATCAAAAAGGATTTAAATAATATAACAGAAAGTGAATTTAGAATAATAGTCATAAAATTAATCTCTGGGCTTGAAAACAGTATAGAGGACAGCAGAGAATCTATTGCTACAGAGATCAAGGGACTAAGGAACAGTCACGAGGAGCTGAAAAACGCTTTAAAAGAGATGCAAAATAAAATGGAAACGACCATGGCTCGGATTGAAGAGGCAGAGGAGAGAATAGGTGAACTAGAAGATAAAATTATGGAAAAAGAGGAAACAGAGAAAGAGAGATAAAAAAATCCAGGAGTATGAGGGGAAAATTAGAGAACTAAGTGATACACTAAAAAGAAATAGTATACGCATAATTGGTATCCCAGAGGAGGAAGAGAGAGGGAAAGGTGCTGAAGGGGTACTTGAAGAAATAATAGCTGAGAACTTCCCTGAACTGGGGAAGGAAAAAGGCATTGAAATCCAAGAGGCACAGAGAACTCCCTTCAGACGTAACTTGAATCGATCTTCTGCACGACATATCATAGTGAAACTGGCAAAATACAAGGATAAAGAGAAAATTCTGAAAGCAGCAAGGGATAAACGTGCCCTCACATATAAAGGGAGACCTATAAGACTCGTGACTGATCTCTCTTTTGAAACTTGGCAGGCCAGAAAGGATTGGCACGAGATCTTCAGTGTGCTAAACAGACAAAATATGCAGCCGAGAATCCTTTATCCAGCAAGTCTGTCATTTAGAATAGAAGGACAGATCAAGGTCTTCCCAAACAAACAAAAACTGAAGGAATTTGTCACCACTAAACCAGCCCTACAAGAGATCCTAAGGGGGATCCTGTGAGACAAAGTACCAGAGACATCACTACAAGCATAAAACATACAGACATCACAATGACTCTAAACCTGTATCTTTCTATAATAACACTGAATATAAATGGATTAAATGCGCCAACCAAAAGACATAGGGTATCAGAATGGATAAAAAAACAAGACCCATCTATTTGCTGTCTACAAGAGACTCATTTTAGATCTGAGGACACCTTTAGATTGAGAGTGAGGGGATGGAGAACTATCTATCATGCTACTGGAAGCCAAAGAAAGCTGGAGTAGCCATACTTATATCAGACAAACTAGACTTTAAATTAAAGGCTATAACAAGAGATGAAGAAGGGCATTATATAATAATTACAGGGTCTTTCCATCAGGAAGAGCTAACAAGTATAAATGTCTATGCGCCGAATACCGGAGCCCCCAAATATATAAAACAATTACTCATAAACATAAGCAACCTTATTGATAAGAATGTGGTAATTGCAGGGGACTTTAACACTCCACTTACAGAAATGGATAGATCATCTAGACACACGGTCAATAAAGAAACAAGGGCCCTGAATGATACATTGGATCAGATGGACTTGACAGATATATTTAGAACTCTGCATCCCAAAGCAACAGAATATACTTTCTTCTCGAGTGTACATGGAACATTTTCCAAGATAGATCATATACTGGGTCACAAAACAGCCCTTCATAAGTATACAAGAATTGAAATTATACCATGCATACTTTCAGACCACAATGCTATGAAGCTTGAAATCAACCACAGGAGAAAGTCTGGAAAACCTCCAAAAGCATGGAGGTTAAAGAACACCCTACTAAAGAATGAATGGGTCAATCAGGCAATTAGAGAAGAAATTTAAAAATATATGGAAACAAACGAAAATGAAAATACAACAATCCAAACGCTTTGGGATGCAGCGAAGGCAGTCCTGAGAGGAAAATACATCACAATCCAGGCCTATCTCAAGAAACAAGAAAAAGCCCAAATACAAAATCTAACAGCACACCTAAAGGAAATAGAAGCAGAATAGCAAAGGCAGCCTAAACCCAGCAGAAGAAGAGAAATAATAAAGAGCAGAGCAGAAATAAACAATATAGAATCTAAAAAAATGGTAGAGCAGATCAACGAAACCAAGAGTTGTTTTTTTGAGAAAATAAACAAAATTGACAAACCTCTCGCCAGGCTTCTCAAAAAGAAAGGGGAGATGACCCAAATAGATAAAATCATGAATGAAAATGGAATTATTACAACCAATCCCTCAGAGATACAAGCAATTATCAGGGAACACTATGAAACATTATATGCCAACAAATTGGACAACCTGAAAGAAATGGACAAATTCCTAAACACCCACACTCTTCCAAAACTCAATCAGGAGGAAATAGAAAGCTTGAACAGACCCATATCCGGCGAAGAAATTGAATCGGTTATCAAAAATCAACCGACAAATAAGAGTCCAGGACTAGATGGCTTCCCAGGGGAGTTCTACCAGACGTTTAAAGCAGAGATAATACCTATCTTCTCAAGCTATTCCAAGAAATAGAAAGGGAAGGAAAACTTCCAGACTCATTCTATGAAGCCAGTATTACTTTGATTCCTAAACCAGACAGAGACCTAGTAAAAAAAGAGAACTACAGGCCAATATCCCTGATGAATATGGATGCAAAAATTCTCAGTAAGATACTAGCAAATCGAATTCAACAGCATATAAAAAGAATTCTTCACCATGATCAAGTGGGATTCATTCCTGGGATGCAGGGCTGGTTCAACATTTGCAAATCAATCAACGTGATACATCACATTAATAAAAAAAAAAAAAGAGAGAGAAGAACCATATGATCCTGTCAATCGATGCAGAAAAGGCCTTTGACAAAATCCAGCACCCTTTCTTAATAAAAACCCTTGAGAAAGTCGGGATAGAAGGAACATACTTACACATCATAAAAGCCATTTATGAAAAGCGCACAGCTAACATCATCCTCAATGGGGAAAAACTGAGAGCTTTTTCCCTGAGATCAGGAACACGACAGGGATGCCCACTGTCACCGCTGTTGTTTAACATAGTGTTGGAAGTTCTAGCATCAGCTATCAGACAACAAAAGGAAATCAAAGGCATCAAAATTGGCAAAGACGAAGTAAAGCTTTCGCTTTTTGCAGATGACATGATATTATACATGGAAAATCCGATAGACTCCACCAAAAGTCTGCTAGAACTGATACATGAATTCAGCAAAGTCGCAGGATACAAAATCAATGTACAGAAATCAGTTGCATTCTTATACACTAACAATGAAGCAACAGAAAGACAAATAAAGAAACTGATCCCATTCACAATTGCACCAAGAAGCATAAAATACCTAGGGATAAATCTAACCAAAGATGTAAAAGATCTGTATGCTGAAAACTATAGAAAGCTTATGAAGGACATTGAAGAAGATATAAAGAAATGGAAAGACATTCCCTGCTCATGGATTGGAAGAATAAATATTGTCAAAATGTCAATACTACCCAAAGCTATCTACACATTCAATGCAATCCCAATCAAAATTGCACCAGCATTCTTCTCGAAACTAGAACAAGCAATCCTAAAATTCATATGGAACCACAAAAGGCCCCGAATAGCCAAAATAATTTTGAAGAAGAAGACCAAAGCAGGAGGCATCACAATCCCAGACTTTAGCCTCTACTACAAAGCTGTCATCATCAAGACAGCATAGTATTGGCACAAAAACAGACACATAGACCAATGGAATAGAATGGAAACCCCAGAACTAGACCCACAAACGTATGGCCAACTCATCTTTGACAAAGCAGGAAAGAACATCCAATGGAAAAAAGACAGTCTCTTTAACAAATGGTGCTGGGAGAACTGGACAGCAACATGCAGAAGGTTGAAACTAGACCACTTTCTCACACCATTCACAAAAATAAACTCAAAATGGATAAAGGACCTGAATGTGAGACAGGAAACCATCAAAACCTTAGAGGAGAAAGCAGGAAAAGACCTCTCTGACCTCAGCCGTAGCAATCTCTTACTCGACACATCCCCAAAGGCAAGGGAATTAAAAGCAAAAATGAACTACTGGGACCTTATGAAGATAAAAAGCTTCTGCACAGCAAACAACCAACAAAACTAAAAGGCAACCAATGGAATGGGAAAAGATGTTTGCAAATGACATATCGGACAAAGGGCTACTATCCAAAATCTATAAAGAGCTCACCAAACTCCACACCCAAAAAACAAATAACCCAGTGAAGAAATGGGCAGAAAACATGAATAGACACTTCTCTAAAGAAGACATCCGGATGGCCAACACGCACATGAAAAGATGTTCAACGTCGTTCCTTATCAGGGAAATACAAATCAAAACCACACTCAGATATCACCTCACGCCAGTCAGAGTGGCCAAAATGAACAAATCAGGAGACTATAGATGCTGGAGAGGATGTGGAGAAACGGGAACCCTCTTGCACTGTTGGTGGGAATGCAAATTGGTGCAGCCGCTCTGGAAAGCAGTGTGGAGGTTCCTCAGAAAATTAAAAATAGACCTACCCTATGACCCAGCAATAGCACTGCTAGGAATTTACCCAAGGGATACAGGAGTACTGATGCATAGGGGCACTTGTACCCCAATGTTTATAGCAGCACTCTCAACAATAGCCAAATTATGGAAAGAGCCTAAATGTCCATCAACTAATGAATGGATAAAGAAATTGTGGTTTATATACACAATGGAATACTACGTGGCAATAAGAATAAAATATGGCCTTTTGTAGCAACGTGGATGGAACTGGAGAGTGTGATGCTAAGTGAAATAAGCCATACAGAGGAAGACAGATACCATATGCTTTCACTCTTATGTGGATCCTGAGAAACTTAACAGAAACCCATGGGGGAGGGGAAAGAAAAAAAAAAAAAAGAGGTTAGAGTGGGAGAGAGCCAAAGCATAAGAGATTGTTAAAAACTGAGAACAAACTGAGGGTTGATGGGGGGTGGGAGGGAGGGGAGGGTGGGGGATGGGTATTGAGGAGGGCACCTTTTGGGATGAGCACTGGGTGTTGTATGGAAACCAATTTGACAATAAATTTCATATATTGAAAAAAAATAAAAAATAAAACCAGGAAAGCCCTGAGCAAGCACTGGTGATAGGTGGCCACCCTCTACATAGCTGTTATAACAATTATCATTAGACATTAGGCATAGAGAGACATAGGCAGAAATACATAAGTATGTGTATATAGTAGTTCAGTATATGCATATTTTCTGTATACTGTAGATATGTTATAATGTTGAGAACAGTTTAGAGACTTTCCTGTTATAGGCACATCTTTGTCAGTTCCCATTGCCTATAATACAAAGTACTATCATCCTGATAGACAAAATGTGAGATTTGTATTTTTGAGCTTGAATGATTTTTCTTATGTTTTTGATTATGTGTCTTTCTTTATTTTTTATTAAATTGACTATTCCCATTTTTTAAGTTTATTTATTTAAGTATTGACTACAACTCAACCTGAGGCTCAACCTCACAACCCCGAGATCAAGAGTCACATGTTATACCAACTGAGCAAAGTGCCTCTACTCCTTCCCATTTTTTAAAAATTTGTATTGGTCCAGCTGTCTTACTAATAAGAACTCCTTTCATAATAATACTATTAGCCTGTCTTCTAGCAGACATTGAACTTTTTTCTCCCAGATAGTGCTTTGTCTGGCTTGCCATGTAGAAGATTTTATTTGAGGAATTTTTGTTTCCTTCTAGTAGTAAAAAGAATTTAGGATTTATTTATCAAAAAAATAAAAATAAATAAAACCTTTATGTTTTTATACCAATATTAAAAAACAACATAGAAAAATTATTTTAGGTACATATTCACATACCTTAGTTTTTTTTTTTCCACCAGTATTGAGGTGTAGCTGACAAATAAAATTTACATTTAAAGTGTACATATGCTTTGTGAAATGATTACCACAATGAGGTTATTTAACACTTCCATTACCTCTGGTAGTTACAATATGATGTCAAATACATAAATTGTGGGTTAAGGAGAGAGAGATTAAAAATACAGAGTGTGTTCAAACTAAAGCAATCATCAACTTAAAATAGACTGCTATATGAATAGAATGTTACATATGAACCTCGTGGTAACCACAAACCAAAAAACTATAATAGCTACACAAAAAATAAAGAGAAAGGAATGTAAGCTTAACACTAAAGAAAGTCATCAAATCACAAGGGAAGAGAGTGAGAGAAGAAAACAAGAGAACAATAAAACAAACAAGAATAATGAACAAAACGGCAATAAGTACATACCTGTCAATAATTCTTTTAAATGTAAATGGACTGAAGGCTTAACTCAAAAGACATAGGGTAACTGAAATAAAACAAGACACATCTATATGCCCCCTACAAAAGGCTCACTTCAGACTTAAGGACACATGCAGTCTGCAAGTGAAGGGATAGAAAAATATATTCCATACAAACAGAAACAGAAAGAAAGCTGGGGTAACAATATTTACATCAGACAAAATACTTTAAAACAAACACTGTAATAAGAGAAAAAGAAGGATATTACCTAATGATAAAAGGACCAATCCGACAAGAGGATATAATAATTGTATACATATTCATGCACCCAAAAAGAAGCACCTAAATATATAAAGCAAATATGAATAGACATAAAAGGAGAAATTGACAATAATAGAATAAAAATAGAGAACTTCAACACCCCATTTACATCAGTGGATAGATCATCCAGACAGAAAATCAATAGGAAACACTGGCTTTGAATGACACATTAGACCAGATGGACTTAACAGATACATATAGAACAATCCATCCAAAAACAACAGATTACCCTCTCTTTTCAAATGCACATGGAACATTCTCCAGAATATATTAAGCCACAGAACACATCTCAATAGATTTAAGAAGAATGAAATAATATCAAGCATCTTTTCTGACCACAACACTATGAAACTAGAAATTAATTACAAGGAAAAACCAAAGTACACAAAGTCTAAACAACATGCTACTAAACAACCAATAGGTTAACAAAAAAACCCAAAAAACAAAAAAACAAAAATACCTTGAGACAAATGGAAATGGAAACACAATGTCCCAAAATTTGGGGGACACAGCAAAAGTAGTTCTAAAAAGGAAATTCATTCTAACATAGGCCTATCTCAAAACAAGAAAAATCTCAAACAAAAAAGTCTAACTTTATACCTAAATGAAAAAGAAAAAAGAGAACAAGTAAAGCTCAAAATTAGTAAAAGGAAGGAAATAATAAAGATCAGAGCAGAAATAAGTGAAATAGAAAGTGAAAAAGCAATAGAAGAGATCAAAAAAACTAGGAGCTTGTTCTTTGAAAAGATTAACAAAATTGATAAACCTTTAGCCAGACTTATCAAGAAAAAAAGATGAGGACTCAAATAAAATCAGAAATGTTAGTTACAACTAACACCACAGAAATACAAAAGATTATGAGATTACCATGAAAAATGTTATGCCCACAAACTGGACAACTTAGAAGAAACTAATAAATTCTTAGAAACATACAATCTTCCAAGACTAATTCAGGAAGAAATAGAAAGCTGGACAGATTACTGGTAATGAAACTTAATCAGTAATCAAAAAACTCCCAACAAACAAAAGTCCAGGACCATATGGCTTCACAGGTGAATTCTAAGCAACATTCAAAGAGGAGTTAATATCTGTCCTTCCCAAACTATTTCAAAAATTGAAGAGGAAGTAAGGCTTCCAAATTTATTCTATGAGTTAATTCATTACACTGACACCAAAACCAAAGACACTACAAAAAATAAAATTATACACCAATATCCCTGAGAAACATAGATACAAAAATCTTGAAGAAAATTTTAGTAAGCTGAATTCTTTATTTTAAAAGGATCATTCACTATGACAATAAAATTTATTCCAGGGAAGCAAGGATGGTTCAATATCTGCAAATGAATCAAAGTGATACACCACTTGAACAGAATAAAGGGTTAAAATCACATGATTATCTTAATAGATCAAAAAAAGTATTTGTCAAATGCAGTATCTATTCATGATAAAAACTCTCAATAAAGCAGGTATGAGGGAACATACATCAACATAATAAAGGCCACATATTACAAACCTACAGCTAACACCATACTCAACTAAAAAGTTGAAAGCCTTTCTCTGAGATCAGGAACAAAACAAAGATGCTCACTTTTATTCAACTTAATACTGGGTATATGAGCTACAGCAATCAGAAAAGAAAAAGAATAAAAGATATCCAAGTTTGGTAAGAATGAAGTAAAATTATCACTATTTGCAGCTGATGACACTATATGTAGAAAACCCTAAAGACTCCACAAAAAAAAAAAACCTATTAGAATAAATAAATTCAGTAAGTTGCAGGATACAAAAATCAGAAAACTTGTAAATTACAGAAATCTGTTGCATATCTATACACTAATAATGAACCAGCAGAAAGAGAAATTAAGAAAACAATCTCATTTACAATTCCATCAAAAGGAATAAAATACCTAGGAATAAACTTAACCAAGGAGGTGAAAGACTTGTATTCTGAAAACTGTAATACATTGATGAAAGAAATTGAAGACACAAATAAATGGAAAGATATTTCATGCTCATGGATTAGGAGAATTAATTTCAAATGTTCATACTACCCAAGGCAATCTATAGATTTAATGCAATCTCTATCAAAATGCCAACAGCATTTTTCACAAAACTGGGACAAATAATACTAGAATTTATGTGGAACCACAAAAGACCCCAAATAGTCAAAACAATGTTGAGAAAGAAGAATCAAGCTGGAGGTATTTCACTCCCAGATTTCAACAAATTTACTACAAAGCTATAGTAATTAAAACAGTATGGTCCTGGCACAAAAACAGATCTATAGATCAAGAGAACAGAATAGAGAAATAAATCCATGCTTATATGGTGACTAAGTCTGTCAAAAAGAAAGCAAGAATATATCATGGAGAAAAGGCAGTAATACATGGTGCTGGGAAAATTGGACAGCTACCTGCAAAATAATAAAATTCGACTACTTTCTTACATCACACATAAAATAAACTCAAAATGAATTAAAGACCTAAATGTAAGTCTTTAAACCATAAAACTCGTAAAACATAGGTAGTAATCTCTTAGATGTCAGTCTTAGCAAGATGTTGTTGGATCTGTTTCCTCAGGTAAGGGCAACAAAAGCAAAAATAAACAATTGGGACCACACTGAAATAAAAACCTTTTACACAGTGAAGGAAACCACCAATAAAACAAACAGGAAATCTACTGAATGAAGGAAGATATTTGTAAGTGGCATATCTGATAAAGAGTTAATATCCAATATATATAAAGATCTTATACAACTCAACACACAAAAACAAAAACAAAAAACAACTTATTAAAAAATGAGAAGAGGGGCGCCTGGGTGGCTCAGTTGGTTGAGTGGCCGACTTCGGCTCAGGTCATGATCTTGCGGTCCGTGAGTTCGAGCCCCGCATCGGGCTCTGTGCTGACAGCTCAGAGCCTGGAGCCTGTTTCAGATTCTGTGTCTCCCTCTCTCTGACCCTCCCCCGTTCATGCTCTGTCTCTCTCTGTCTCAAAAATAAATAAACGTTAAAAAAAATTTTTTTAAAAAAATGAGCAGGGACCTGAATAGACATTTTTCCAAAGAAGGCATGCAGATGGCCAACATGCACATAAGAAGATGCTCAACATCACTCATCAACAGCAAAATGCATAGCAAAAAAAAAAAAAAATGAGATATCACGTCACATGTGTGAGAATGGCTAGCATCAAAAAGATAAGAAATGACAAATATTGGTGAGGATATGGAAAAAAAGAAACCCTCATGTACTGTTGGGAATGTAAATTGGTACAGCCACTATGGAAAACAGTTTAGAGGTTCCTCAAAAAATTAAAAATAGAAATACCATGTAATACAGTAATTCTACTTCTAGGTTTTATCTGAGGAAAATGAAAATGAAAACACTAATTCAGAAAGATATATGCACCCCTATGTTCACTGTGTCACTGTGGTTCACTGTGCCAAGATAATGGATAATGCAACCTAAGTGTCCATCATATTTATAGGAGTAAATTTCAGTATCTTCCTATTTGCAAATTTTGAATTCAATAATTACAAGTTGCTAAAACCTTTGGTAGCTGGATTTCGCGGGGTACTTCATTTCTTAAATACTTTGATTAAAGGTTTCTATCTCATTTTATACCCAATGCGTTCATACAGGACTTCCTGACCAAAAGGCTCACTGCTATTATAGGACACTTGGGTTTACTTACTTCTTTTTGAGTCTCAGATACTTAAAGAATTTAATTAATAATAGTTCTTATTTAAATTCAAATTAGCTTCACTAAAATTTGGTACTTTAATTAATCTGTGTATATTAAAAAATTATAAATTTTTATAATTATAGCTTTTATTTACATTAGTAAATTATTACTACACTTTTTTAAATGATTATGAATTATGCATGCATCTCAATCAATCCCAAGAATATTTTTGGATCTATGGGTTTCTTAATTTAATAAGAACATTGTTTTTCCATAAAGCTGTACTCCTTCAAAATTTACATTTCTATTATCAAAGAAAACCAAATCCTTTTACTTTGATG
Source organism: Panthera uncia (assembly GCF_023721935.1). NCBI lineage: Eukaryota > Metazoa > Chordata > Mammalia > Carnivora > Felidae > Panthera > Panthera uncia. The sequence continues at coordinate 62,628,555 of NC_064809.1, read as the reverse complement.
TGGAACTTTTTAAACTGAAACTACAATAGTATTCACAAATGAAGTTAGATTCTTTGACGGAATGAGCTTCTAAAAACTTAACTTGAATCGGATGAAAAGAAATCAAACTATTATTGTAATTAATTTATTTGATGACACCAATATAAAACCAACATTATCGAACTGGGTGCAAAGTTTAAAAAGCCAACACATTAACAGATATCATTTTACTTTTCACCTGTGCACAAGAAAATTTAGACTTGAAAGTGAACAAAAGTACTTTAGAAAAGCCATCATTTGCTCTAAGTGAGAATCATGCTTCTCAGCTAAGAAAATACACCTATGCATCTGCATGTGTTACAGTCATTTTCAGGCACAGTCTTCTTTAAAAAATTCCTAACTAGGGGCTCCTGGGTGGCTTAGTCAGTTGGGTGTCCGACTTTGGTTCAGGTCTTGATCTCACGGTTGGTGAGTTCGAGCCCCGCATTGGGTTCTGTGCTGACTGCTTTGGATTCTGTGTCTCCCTCTGTCTCTGCCCCTCCCCAACTCGCATTCTGTCTTGCTCTCAAAAAAATAGACATTAAAAAAAAAAATTCCTAACGAACGTTTGAAGTAGATGCGGATTTTTCTTCAGCAAATTTGAATCTTCTACTTTTCACTTAGTCAGTGATATCACTAGAGACTCCTTACTACTAGAGCCAGCCTTATTACTGGCCGTGGTAAATGTTGATAATTACTCTGTGCAATTTACACATTCATCATGAACTTCATTGAGAAACCAAAATTTGGATTTAATTTTTCATTCTATAAGAACTTTTAAAAGCTTATTCTTGCTGAAAGAGACGATGGGGGGAAACTAAATAGGGTATAAGAAGTAGTTGTAGATTTACACTATATATGCGTATATATTACACATATATTTACACATATCTATTTATATAATATATAATAAAACCACTAAAGCAAGAGTAACCAGACACAGTGTGGCAGGACTGCTCGGTCTATTTTCTCCACTTATTTCATACACAACTTACCCATAATTAGGTGGCCTGGAAGTTCGTGCAGTTCTTCCCCGGAAGCATGGGCCATGGCATATATATGGCAAGTGGTCAGCCCCAGCTGCATCCAATCCTTCCACCATCACCAGACCTGAGTTAGTTGCCCCTAGCCACCTGTGTGGGAACATACTTCATTTGACAGTAAGCACTCTGCCTCTGCCTGCGTTTCTTGAAGAGGAAGGTATTGCTTAGAGAAGGTGTGATGAGACCTGAAAAGAGCGAGAGACATTGTCCTTCCCATTGAAAATGAGATCCCTGCTTGTGGCACATGTGCCTCACATGCTGCTTCATGAGACCATTGCAGAAGTTACAAGTGCAAAGAGCAAGTCAACCAAACCCAGCCCCTGCTTATTGTAATAACTCTATTCATAAAGATGTTTTAATATTTTTTTATTATTTTTTACTGTTTTAAAAAAAATTTTTTTTTATTAACATTTATTTCTTTTTGAGACAGAGACAGAGCATGAACGGGCGAGGGTCAGAGAGAAAGGGAGACACAGAATCCGAAACAGGCTCCAGGCTCTGAGCTGTCAGCACGGAGCCCGATGTGGGGCTCGAACTCACAGACTGTGAGATCATGACCTGAGCCAAAGTCAGACGTTCAACCGACTGAGCCACCCAGGCGCCCCTTTTACTGTTTTTTTTTAATGTTTTACTGTTATTTTTTTAATGAGAGAGAGAGAGAGTGTGTGAGTAGGGAGGGGCTGAGAGAGAGGGAGACAGAGAATCTGAAGCAGCCTCCAGGCTCTCAGCTGTCAGCATAGAGCCCAACGTGGGGCTCAACCCACCAACCATGAGATCACAACCTGAGCTGAAGTCAGGTGCTTAACCGAATGAGCCACACAGGTGCCCTTAAATATGTTTTTTTAAATGGGACAAGGTGAGCCGTGGCTGTTCGGTGCAAATTTCTAGGGCCCTATGTAAAAGAACTTGGAGGACAATTTATTTATCAGTTCTTTTAAGGATAACCTGTTTGGTTAGAAGCTGTCTTCTCTGAACTGCTTGAGGTAGCCCAGTAATAAGGTCCCCTAGGGGTCATACTCAAATGACCCTAACTAGTCTCAAAGGAGCAAAAATTTGGTAACTATAAGCCATCTGTTTAGCTGAGTTTGGGGTCTCCGAGAAACACATCTCCTTCTAGACAAATGTTGAATACATATTTAAACAATATTGGTTTGATGATGGACTAAATAACCACAGTGTTGTGTTTCTGCCTCCATCTCTGGTATTAACACTAAATGAATTTCAAAATATTTACCTCTCCCTTTGGCATATCTGATAATTTCTTCCTTAATACCTCAGTCATGAAAGGGAAGGCAGCTGATTTTCAGTATTCTTTGTGTGTGTTAGGAGAAGGGAATTTATATGTTATTATATTGGATTGTCTCAACAATGATTTTAAATGTATTTTACTCGGGGCACCTGGGTGGCAGAGTCGGTTGAGTGTCCGACTTCGGCTCAGGTCATGATCTTGTGGTTTGTGAGTTCGGCCCCACGTTGGGCTCTGTGCTGACAGCTCAGAGCCTACAGCCTGCTTCAAATTCTGTGTCTCCCTCTCTCTCTGCCCCTCCCTTGCTCACACTTTGCCTCTCTCTGTCTCTTAAAAATAAATAAATGTTTAAAAAAACATTAAAAAAATGTATTTTACTCTTCGCTTAATTCTCTCCCCACCCCCCCGCCCACCAGCTTTATTGAGGTATGATTGACAAATAAAACTGTACATATTTAAGGTGTACAACATAATGTTTTTAAAAAAGTAATCTCTCTGACCAGTGTGGGGCTTGAACTCATGACCCTGAAATCAAGAGTCACATGTTCTGGGGTGCCTGGGTAATTCAGTCATTTAACCATCCTACTCTTGATTTTGGCTCAGGTCATGATCTCATGGTTTGTGAGACTGAGTCACAAGTCAGGCTTTGTGCTGACGTGCAGAGCCTGCTTAGGATTCTCTCCTGCTCGCTCTCTCTCTCTGTTGCACTCAAAACAAACAAACAAACAAAAAGATCTTGCTCTAAAAAAAAAAAAGTCACATGTTCCACTGACTGAGCCAGCCAGGTGCCCCCACAATGTTTTGACATATGTAGACATTGTGAAATGATGAGTACTAACAAAGTAATTAATATATTACATCATATAGTCGCTTTTGTTTTTGTATGTGGTGAGAAACCTGAGCTCTACACTGTTAGCAAATTTCAAGTATAGAATACATTGCTCTTAACTATAGTCACCATGGTGCACTTTATGTCTCCAGAACTTATTGATCTTATAATTGAAGGGTTGTATCCTTTGACCAGCATTTCCCTTTTTCACCTACCCTCCGGCCTCTGGTAACGATCATTCTACTCTCTGTTACTATGAGATGTCTTTTTTTTTTTTAATTTTTATTTAAATTCTAGTTGGTTAACATAGTGTAGTATTGGTCTCATAAGTAGAATTTAGTGAATTATCACTTACATACAACACCCAGTGCTCATCACAATAAGTGCCCTCCTTAACGCCCATAACCTATTGAGCCCAAACCCCCACCCACCTCTCTCCATCAACCCTCAGTTTGTTCTCTATTGTTAAGAGCCTTTTATGGTTTGTTCCACTCTTTTTTCTTTCCCTTCCCATATGTTCATCTGTTTTGTTTCTTAAATTACACATATGAGTAAAACCATATGTATTTGTCTTTCTTTGACTGACTTATTTCACTTAACATAATGCTCTCTAGCTCCATCCACATCATTGCAAATGACAAGATTTCTTTTTTTGATAGCTGAGTAATATTCCATTGTGTATATATACCATATCTTCTTTTTTTTTTTAATGTTTATTTTTGAGAGAGAGAGAGAGAATGTAAGCGGGGAGGGGCAGAGAGAGAGGGAGAGAGAGAGAATCCCAAGCAGGCTCTGTGCTAGTCAGCACAGAGCCCAATGTGGGGCTCAAACCCATGAATTGTGAGATCATAACCTGAGCCAAAATCAAGAGTCAGACACTTAACTGACTGAGCCACCCAGGCACCCCTACCACATCTTCTCTATCCATTGATCAGTCCATGGACATTTGGGCTTTTTTCATAATTTGGCTATTGTTGATAATGCTTCTGTAAACATCAGGGTGTATGTATCCCTTCAAATCAGTGTTTTTGTGTCCTTTGGGTAAATATCTATTCATGAAATTGCTGGAGTATAGGATAATTCTATTTTAAGCTCTTTGAGGTACCTCCATACTGTTTTCCAGAGTGGCTGCACCAGTTTGCATTTCCACCAACAGTGCAAGAGAGTTCCCCCTTGGGGCGCCTGCATGGCCCAGTCAGTTAAGTGTCTGACTTCAGCTCAGGTCATGATCTCGTAGTTCATGAGTTCAAGCTCCACATCAGGCTCTTGCTGACAGCTTAGAGTCTAGACCCTGCTTCAGATTCTGTATCTCCCTCTCTCTGTGCTCCTGTCCTGCTCACACTCTTTCTCTCTCTAAAAAATAAACATTAGAAAAAAAAAGAGTTCTCCCTTCACTGCATCCTCACCAACATCTATTGTTTCCTGTATTATTAATTTTAGTCATTCTGAAAGGTGTGAGATGGTATCTCATCATGGTTTTGATTTGTATTTCCTACTGATGAGTGATGTTGGGCATCTTTTTGTGTGCCTATTAGCTGTCTGTATGTCTTTTTGGAAAAATGTCTATTCATGTCTTCTTCCCATTTCTTAATTGGATTATTATTATTAATTTTTTGGGTGTTGAGTTGATAAGTTCTTTATAGATTTTGGATACTAACTTTATCAGATACGTCATTTGCAAAAATCTTCTCCCATTCTGTAGGCTGCCTTTTAGTTTTGTTGATTGTTTCCTTCACTTTGCAGAAGGTTTTTATCTTGATGAAGCCCCAATAGTTCATTTTTGCTTTTGCTTCCGTTGTCTCTGACAACATGTCTAGTAAGGAGTTGCTATGGCAGAGGTCCAAGAGGTGGCTAACATTGTTCTCCTCTAGGATTTTGATGGTTTTCTGTCTCACATTTAGATCTTTCAACCATTTTGAATCTATTTTTGTATATGGTGTAAGAAAGTAATCCAGTTTCATTCTTCTGCATGTTGCTGTCCATTTTATCCAACATCTTTTGTTGAAGAGACTATCTTCCTTCCGTTGGATATTCTTTCCTGCTTTGTCGAAGATTAGTTGACCATATAGTAATGGTTCATTTCTGGGTTTTTTATTCTGTTCTACTGATCTATGTGTCTGTTTCTGTGCCAGTACCATACTGTCTTGATCACTACAGCTTTGTAATACAGCTTGAAGTCTGGAATTGTGATGCCTCCAGCTTTGCTTTTCTTTTTCAAGATTGCTTGGCTATTTGAGGATTTTTGTGGTTCCTTACAAATTTTAGGATTGTTTGTTCTAGCTCTGTGAAAGATGGTGGTGGTATTTTGATGGGGATTTATATTAATGTGAAGTTTGCTTTGGTAGTGTAGACATTTTAACAATATTTGTTCTTCCAATCCATGAGCATGGAATGTTTTTCCATTTCTTAGTGTCCTCTTCAATTTCTTTCATTAAGTGTTCTATAGTTTTGAGAGTACAGTTCATTTACCTCTTTGGTTAGGCTTATTCCTAGATTTCATTTTCTGCTACTTCGTTATTGGTGCATAGAAATGCAATAGATTTCTTTTTTTTTTAATTTTTTTAATGTTTGTTCACTTTTTGAGAGACAGAGACAGAGTGTGAGCAGGGCAGGGGGCAGAGAGAGAGGGAGACACAAAATTGGAAGCAGGCTCCAGGCTCTGAGCTGTCAGCACAGAGCCTGATGTGGGGCTTGAATTCACAGACTGTGAGATCATGACCTTAGCTGAAGTTGGACGCTCAACCAACTGAGCCACCCAGGTGCCCCTCTTTTTTTTTTAATGTTTTATTTTTTGAGAGAGAGAGAGAGAGAGAGAGAGAGTGCATGCACATGTGTGAGCAGGGAAGGGGCGGGGGGGCGGGCAGAGGATCCAAATAGGACTCAGTGCTGACAGCAAAGAGCCCAACGTGGGGCTCGAACCCACAAACTGTGAGACCATGACCTGAGCCAATGTCAGATGTTTAACTGACTGAGCCACCCAGGTACCCTGACACAGATTTCTGTACATTGATTTGATATTCTGTGACTTTGCTGAATTTATGTATTAGTTCTAGAAATTTTTTGGTGAAGTCTTTTGGGTTTTCTACATAGAATATCATGTCGTCTGCAAACAGTGAAAGTTTGACTTCTTCCTTGACAATTTGATACCTTTTATTTCTTTTTATTGTCTGATTGCTGAAGCTAAGACTTCCAGTACTATGTTAAATAGTAATGGTGAGAGTGGACATCCCTGTCTTGTTCCTGACCATGATACTAGCTGTGGGTCTTTCACATATGGCCTTTATGATGTTGAGCAATGATCTATCTATACCTACTTCATTGAGGTTTTTTTATAAAGAATATATGATGTACTTTGTCAAATGCTTTTTCTGCCACTATTGAGAGTATCATATGGTTTTTATACTTTCTTTTATTAATGTGGTATATCACATTGATTGATTTGTGAATAGTGAACCACCCCTCAAGCCCAGGAATAAATCCCACTTGATCCTGGTGAATGATTTTTTTAATGTACTGTTGGATTCGATTTACTAGTATCTTGCTGAGAATTTTTGCATCCATGTTCATCAGGGATATTGACCTATAATTCTCCTTTTTAGTGGGGTCTTTGGTTTTGGAATCACAGTAATGCTGGCCTCGTAGAACAATTTGGAAGTTTTCTTTCCATTTCTTTTCTTTCTTTCTTTCTTTTTTTTTTTTGAAAAATACTGAGAAGAATTGGTATTTTTTTAAGTTTATTTATTTATTGTGAAAGAGAGAGAGAGAATGAGCAGGGGAGGAGCAGAGAGAGAATCCCAAGCAGGTTTACTGTCAGTGCAGAGCCCGATGTGGGGCTCGAACTCACAAACTGAGATCATGACCTGACCTGAAAGCAAGAGTCAGATGTTTAACTGATTGAACCTCCCAGGCACCCTGAGAAGAATAGATATAAATTCTTCTTTAAATGTCTGGTAGCATTCCCCTGTGAAGCCATCTGGCACTGGACTTTGTTGAGAGATTTTTGATTATTGATTCAATTTCTTGGCTGATTATGGATCTGTTCACATTTTCTATTTCTTCCTGTGTCAGTTTTGGTAGTTTGTATGTTTCTAGGAATTTGTCCATTTCTTCCAGATTGCCCAGTTTGTTGGAATCTAATTTTTCATAATATTCTCTTGTAATTGTTTGTATTCCTGTGATGTTGATTATTATTTCTCCTTTCTCATTTGTAATTTTATTTATTTGCATCCTTTCTCTTTTCTATTTGATAAGTCTGACTAGGGGCTTATCAATTTTATTAATTCTTTTAAAGAACCAGCTCTTAGTTTTGTTGATCTGCTCTACTGGGTTTTTGTTTGTTTCTATATTGTCGACCTCAATGGGCCGTGGACCTGGAGCAGTGAAGGAACTGAGAAAAAGAGATGATAGTAGAGTGAGGCACAGGAGACCCCGAGCCAACAGCCCAAGGTACTGAGGTTTACTGTACATCTTCTTATACACGTTTTCAGGAAAAACAGATAAGCAATGATTAACAACAGAAGCTTAGCAAAGCCTGTAAACAATGTACATCTGATTCAGCTATTGTATGTGTCTTGTGTATGAGAGCAGATGCATATGTTCCAATAAGAATCTTTATGATAGAAGCAAAGACAAAGGGAGTGAATGCACTGTGCTATATACAGCTGGCTTCCTTTAAGCAAAACATCTCTATCTGTGGTACTAAAGAACAGACCACATTTCCCAAGGGCATTTCACTCAAGTCCTTTCAGGTTATTTTTAACCCTATGATCTTGAGTTTTCTCAGAGGTCTTGGAGCCTGAACAAATATGCGCCTGTGGTCATTGTGGTGTTCTGTTTCCCACACTATATCATTTATTTCTGCTCTAATCTTTTTAAAAATTTTTTTCAATGTTTATTTTTAAGAGAGAGAGACAGAGCATGAGCAAGAGAGGGGCAAAGAGTGAGGGAGACACAGAATCCGAAGCAGGCTCCAGGCTCTGAGCTGTCAGCACAGAGCCTGACACAGGGCTAGAACTCGTGAACCATGAGATCATGACCTGAGCAGAAGTTGGACACTTAACCGACTCAGCCACCCAGGCGCCCTTCTGCTCTAATCTTTACTATTTCCCTTCTTCTGCTGGCTTTAGGCTTTATTTGCTGTTCTCTTTCTAGCTCCTTTAGGTGTAAAGGTATGTTGTATAATTGAGACTTTTCTTGATTCTTAAGGTAGACCTGTATTGCAATATACTTCCCTCTTAGGATCACCTTTACTGCATCCCAAAGGTTTTGGACCATCATGTTTTCATTTTCATTTGTTTCCATGTATTTTTATTTTTTTAATTTCCTGGTTAACCCAGGAAATTCTTCAGTAGTATGTTCTTTAGTCTCCATGTATTTGGAAAATTAAAAAAATTTCCAAATTTTTTCTTGTGATGTACTTCAAGTTTCTAGTGTTGTAGTCAGAAAATATGCATGGTATGATCTCAGTCTTTTTGTACTTGTTGAGGGCTGATTTGTGACCCAGTATGTGATCTATTCTGAAGAATGTCCCATGTGCACTACTGTGAACCTTTTGGTTTGTTTGTTTTCAGATTCCACATGTAAGTGAGATCATAAATATTTGTCTTTCCACAAGAACCATATGATCCTCCCAAAAGATGAAGAGAAAGCATTTGACAAAATACAGCATCCTTTCTTGATAAAAACCCTCAAGAAAGTAGGGATAGAAGGAGCATACCTCAAGTTCATAAAAGCCATATATGAACCACCCAACACTAATATCATCCTCAATGGGGGAAGATCTGAGAGCTTTCCCCCTAAGGTCAGGAACAAGGCAGGGATGTCCACTCTCGCCACTGTTCTTCAACATAGTATTGGAAGTCTTAGCCTCCAATCAGACAACACAAAGACATAAAAGGCATCCAAATCGGCCAGGAGGAAGTCAAACTTTCACTCTTCACAGATGATATGATACTCTATATGGAAAACCCAAAAGATTCCACCAAAAAACTGCTAGACTTGATTCATGAATTTAGCAAAGATGCAGGATATAAAATCAATGCACAGAAATCGGTTGCATTCCTATACATCAACAATGATGCAACAGAAAGAGAAATCAAGGGATCGATCCCATTTACAGTTGCACAAAAAAACCATAAAATACCTAGGAATAAATCTAACCAAAGAGGTGAAAAATCTATACACTGAAAACTATAGAAAGCTTATGAAAGAAATTGAAGAAGACACACAAAAAAGGAAAAGGATTCCATGCTCCTGGACAGGAAGAACAAATATTGTTAAAACGTTGATACTACCCAAAGCAATGTACATATTCAATATAATCCCTATCAAAATAACACCAGCATTCTGCACAGAGCTAGAACAAACAATCCTAAAGTTTGTATGGAACCAGAAAAGACCCTGAATAGCCAAAGCAATCTTGAAAAAGAAAACCAAAGCAGGAGGCATCACAATCCCAGACTTCAAGCTATACTACAAAGCTATAATCATCACGACAGTATGGTACTGGCACAAGAACAGACACTCAGATCAATGGAACAGAATAGAGAATCCAGAAATGGACCCACAAACATATGGCCAACTAATCTTTGACAAAGCAGGAAAGAATATCCAGTGGAATAAAGACAGTCTCTTCAGCAAGTGGTGCTGGGAAAACTGGACAGCGACATGCAGAAGAATGAACCTGGACTACTTTCTCACACCATACACAAAAATAAACTCAAAATGGATGAAAGACCTCAATGTAAGACAGGAAGCCATCAAAATCCTCTAGGAGAAAGCAGGCAAAAACTTCTTTGATCTTGGCCGCAGCAACTTCTTACTCAACATGTCTCAGAGGCAAGGGAAACAAAAGCAAAAATGAACTACTAGGACCTCATCAAAATAAAAAACTTCTGACAGCAAAGGAAACAATCAGCAAAACTAAAAGGCAACCGACAGAGTGGGAGAAGATATCTGCAAACAACATATCAGATAAAGGGGTAGTATCCAAAATCTATACAGAACTTCTCAAACTCAACACCCAAAAAACAAATAATCCAGTGAAGAAATGGGCAAAAGACATGAATAGACACTTCTACAAAGAAGACATCCAGATGGCCAACCGACACATGAAAACATGCTCAACATCACTCATCATCAGGGAAATACAAATCAAAAACAGAATGAGATACCACTTTTCACCTGTCAGAATGGCTAACATTAACAACTCAGGCAACAACAGATGTTGGTGAGGATGTGGAGAAAGAGGATCTCTTTTGCATTGTTGGTGGGAATGCACGCTGGTACAGCCACTCTGGAAAACAGTATGGACGTTCCTCAAAAAAAATTAAAAATAAAACTACCCTACGACCCAGCAATTGCACTATTAGGCATTTAGCCACGGGATACAGGTGTGCTGTTTCAAAGGGACACATGCACCCCCATGTTTATAGGAGCATTATCAACAACAGCCAAAGTATGGAAAGAGCCCAAATGTCTATCGATGGATGAATGGATAAAGAAGATGTGGTATATATATACTATGGAGTATTACTCGGCAATCAAAAAGAATGAAATCTTGCCATTTGCAACTATGTGGATGGAACTGAAGGGTATTATGCTAAGCGAAATTAGTCAGAGAAAGACAAAAATCATATGACTTCACTCATATGAGTACTTTAAGAGACAAAACAGATGAACATATAAGGGAAGGGAAACAAAAACAATATAAAAACAGGGAGGGGGACAAAGCATAAGAGACTCATAAATATGGAGAACAAACTGAGGGTTATGGGAGGGGTTGTGGGAGGGGGGATGGGCTAAATGGGTAAGGAGCACTAAGGAATCTACTCCTGAAATCATTGTTGCACTATATGCTAACTATTTTGGATGTAAATTTAAAAACATAAAAAATAAGTTAATAAAAAAAATAGTTGTCTTTCCATGTTTGGCTTATTTTATTTAGCACAATGTCCTCCAGTTATTGCAAATGGCAGTGTTTCCTCCTTTTCTTTTTTATGTTTATTTATTTTAGAGAGAGAGCACATGCAAGGTGGGGAGGAGCAGAGACAGAAGGAAAGAGACAGAATCCCAAGAATGCTCCCCACAGTCCACACAGAACCCAATGCAGGGCTTAAACCCACAAACCATGAGATCATGACCTGAGCCGAAATCAAGAGTCATATGCTAAACAGACTGAGCCACGCAGGTGTGCCAGCATTTCCTCATTTCCTTCTTTTTAAAGAGTGTGTGTGTGTGTGTATCACATCTTCTTTATCCATTCGTCTGTTGATTAACACTTAGGTTGTTTCTGTATCTTGGCTATTGTGAATATGCTGCAGTGAACATGGGAATGCAGATATCTTTTCAAGATACTGATTTCATTTTCTTTGACTATATACCCAGAAGTAGAATTGCTGGATCATATAGCAGTTCCATTTTTAATTTTTTGATAAACAGCCACACTATTTTCCATGGTGGCTATACCAATTTATATCCCACCAACAGTGTACAATGGTTCCCTTTTATCCACAGCCTTCCCAGCACTTGTTACCTGTTTACTTCTTTTTTAGCCTTCCATTTTTTCTTTTTAAGTAAGCTCTATGGGGGTTGAACTCATGACTCTGAGATCAAGATTCAGAGGCTCTACTGACTGAGACAGCCAGGCTCCCCCGTTGACTTTTTGATAATAGCCCTCCTAACAAGTGTGAGATGATGGCTCATTATGGTTTTGATTTAAATTTCTTTTTTCTTTCTTTCTTTCTTTCTTTCTTTCTTTCTTTCTTTTTTTCTTTCTTTCTTTCTACTTTAGAGAGAGAGAGAGAGAGAATGTGCATGAGCAGGGGAGGGGAAAAGAGGGACAGAGAAAAAGAGAGGTGGGGGAGGGAGAGAGAGGGAGGGAGAGAATCTTAAGCAGGCTCCACAGTCAGCACAGACCCCAATGGAGGGCTCAATTCCATGATCCTGGGGTCATGACCTGAGCCAAAATCAAGTCAGACCCTCAACTGACTGAGCCACTCAGGTGCCCCTGATCTACATTTCTTGATGATTAGTGATGTGGAGCATCTTTTCATGTACCTGTTGGCTTCTTGCATGTTTTCTTTAGACAAATGTCCATTCATATCTTCTACTCACTTTTTAATTTAGTGATTTGGTTTCTTGCTATTGATTTGTATGAATTCCTTATATGTTTTGGAAGTTAACCTCCTGTCAGATATTTACTTTACTCAAAGTGATATACAGATACAATGCAATCCCTCTCAAAATGCCAATGGAATTTTCACCAAAATAGAAAAAATAATCCTAAAATTCACAGAGCCACAAAAGACCCAGACTTCAAACTTCCTGACTTCAAACTGTATTACAAAGCTATAGTAATCAAAAGCAGCATGGTACTGGCATAAAAACAGACATACAGAATACTGGGACAGAATAGACAGCCCAGAAATAAACCAATTCACATATATAGAGTGAACTAATTTTCAATAAAGGCACCGAAAATACCTAATGGGGAAAGGACAGTGTCTTCAAAAAATGCTGTTGAGAAAACTGGATATCCACATCCACCATATACGAAAATCAACTCAAAATATATTAAAGACCTAAACATAAGACCCAAATCTGTAAAACTCCTAGAGGAAGATGTAGAGGAGGCCTCCTTGACATTAGTCTTGGCAATGATTTTTTGGATTTGACACCAAAAGCTCAGGCAACAAAAGCAGAAATAAACAAGTGAGACTACATCAAACTACATCAAAAGGTTTTGCACAGCAAAAGACATAATCAGCAAAATGAAAAGGTAACCTACAGGATGGGAGAAAACATATGAACCAAATGAGTTCTTTTTAAATGAAAAAGGACCTTGAAAGGGGAAGATGGCAATAACAGATTTGTTGAGTTTAAATATGTTTTCAATGAGGTAGATTAAAAGCTAAATAAAATACATATTTTGAGGTTCAAAGGAATTGGTTAGCTAGTAAAATTAATTAGACGGCAACCAATCAATCACCCCCTTCCCTTGACCTTTGGTTTGGAGTAGAAATTTAATTCAACTTCATTTCACAAACATTTACTGCGCATTTTCTAAGTGTGAAGAGCCAGATAAAGAGAGAAACTGATGCACCCTAATCTAAAGGAGTTCCCACTTTCTCAGGGGATACAGACACTGCCTGAAAATCTATGGCTATAACAGGGTTTGAAAGGTTATGCTAATAGCATGAATAAAGTGTAATAAGATCTCAGAAGTGGAGGGGCGCCTGGGTGGCTCAGTCCGTTAAGCAGCTAACTTCAGCTCAGGTCATGATCTCAAGGTTCACAAGTTCGAGCCCCACATCAGGCTCTGTGCTCACAGTTCAGAGCCTGGAACCTGCTTCATGTTCTGTGTTTCTGTTTCTTTCTGCCCCTCCCCTGCTCTGTCTCTCTCAAAAATAAATTTAAAAAACGTTAAAAAATTTTATAAAAAAGATCTCAGAAGTGGAGCTCAACTGATTCTCCCTGAAAGGGTTAGGAAATGCTTTATAAAGCATGAAGTGATTTTGAGCTGGGATTAGAAGTAGGAGTAGGATCTGTTCCATCAACTGGAGAACCAGTGAAAGGATTTTCTAGATAGAGGAGTATAGAAGTGGTGACACCATTGACTCCATCTTTGGCCCTCCATCTTGTTCATGCCCACAGAATGACCTCCCTTGGGGCTACATATTCCAGGCTCCATGGAAGTTAATGTGTGCCCTGACTGGAACGTAGGAAGGCTTGCTCTGATCTTCCCTAATGTGGCACACAGAAGACGCCACTTTATATTTTTTAAGTTTATTTTGAGAGACAGAAAGAGAGAGAGAGAGCAACTGTGGGGGGGGGGGAGCAGAGAGAGAAGGGGAGACAGAATCTCAAGCAGCCTCCATACTGTCAGTGCAGAGCCTGACACGGGGCTCAAACTCACAAACCATGAGATCATGCCTGGAGCTGAAATCAAGAGTCAGATGCCTAACGACTGAGCCACCCAGGAGCCCCAGAGGGTACCACTTTAGCTAATTAGTAGAGATGACTGGCACACAGATGGTGCCATTTTAGACAACTACCCTTTGACTGCAACATAATGATCTCCTTGCTCTATAGAAGCTGTGAATTAAGGTCCAAACTTAATTCAGAGAACAAAGACAAACACAGAGAATAGCTGTGTAGTGAATTATTGCCCATCCAATTCCTCCCCCATCAGTAAGATACCCTGAATAAAAACTCTGCAAATGGTATGGAGTGACTTGCTTTGTTTTTCGGTCTCAAAGTGCATTCTCAGTCTGGAGGATACTTTTACTATCCCTCCTCTGCCTTCTAGAAAGGAGACATAACAATATGAACAATGGCAGGCAGCTCCTACATGCCAAAGTCTGGTGCATTTATCTGGGGAAAGTGGGATGTTTAATATGGCTGGCACAAAGAAAATATAAGATAGGAATATGGGCCTAAAGTAAAAATAGTTTGGTCTGTGGAAATACAGATAAACCAAAAGACCAACCATATGCCCCAATGTCCAAGCTTTGGTTAATAACTGCAAGCTTCCTTAAATTTTGCCCTGGTTTCCAACTAGGGACCAACTGAGAAAGCCAAATATGTTCCCCTAACCAAGACACAGGATGTTCCATTTCCAGTTAGCCTACCAGCTTCCCCATGCCAACAACCTCTAATCAGACTTACCCAAAGACTTCCATTTTCCCACTACCAAGTTTTCCCACTCTTCTGCCTGCCTTAAGTCTCCATTAAAATATAAAGGACAGCAGCTGTCTCCCTTGCCATAGCATGCTCTGAACAAATAGCCTTTGTTTTCATTCAGGTGGTCTTTAATTCCACACAATCAAGTCTACACTGCCATCTAGATCACCTCAAGTCTTCCTATTCTACTCATACCTTTTCCAATGATATTAACTGATACCAACTATCGAAATCTTCCAAAACACACAAAATAATAAAGTGTTTATGATGAAAAGCTTTGCATCGTGTTTGTAGCTGCCACTGTCAGTGCCCCATCCATGCTCCTGACTCTGTAGTATGCTCGGCTGATTTCCAACCCTGAGGGTTTTCTGCAGTGGCCTGAATATAAGCACTCCCCCAGCTGTACATAACCAATGACTGAAGACAGCTGGTATATAAATACCCCAGTTTCTTCACTTCTCTGGTAGGATGATGGGAGGCTTGCTTTCTACACTGACTCCCAGAGTTCTCCAGCAGGATTAAGCTACAGTTGCTCACAATTTCCTTACCACCTTCCTTTCCATTCTTGTGTTCTCCATCCCCAACCAGTGTTTCCTAGGATGACCTCTCAAATAAATAACTTGCTGTCAAATTCTTTCCTCAGGGTCTGCTTCAGTGGGAACTCAAATGAGTACAGTGTTAGAATTGGAAATAAACCCAACCACATTTATTATAATAACTAGCCACTGCAGAGAGTAGACCAGCCTGTCCCATAGGTTTTTCACTGATAAATATGTTTTAGAAAAATAAAAGAAAAAGAAAAAAAAGTAATGCCATTTACAATTTAAAGAATAACAGGCATCTGGTTCATTAGCAAACAATTTTTAGTAATAAATTATATCAGTCTACATAATAATTTAAAACTTTTGAATTAACAGAAAACTAGATGTAAAAGATTTCAATGCAAAAGTTTAGAGCAAAATCAATAGTAAAATCATATGATAAAAGAGTCTAATTTTTTATCATGAAATGAAAGAAAACTCAACCAGAAATCTCTCATTTATGGTAGATGGGGGAATTTTACCATTAGTTAAACAAGCAAATGTTTTAGCAGCAGTTCTCAAATGTTTTGGGCTCAGGACACATTTATACTCTTTAAAATTATTGGGGCGCCTGGGTGGCTCAGTTAGGCATCCAGCTTTGGCTCGGGTCATGAACTCACGGTTCATGACTCTCAGCTCCGCATCAGTCTCTGTGCTGACAGCTGGAGCCTGGAGCCTACTTCCGATTCTGTGTCTCCCGCTCTTTCTGCCCCTCCCCCACTCACACTTTGTCTCTCAAAAATAAATAAACATCAAAAAAATTTTTTTTAATTATTGAAACTCCAATGACCTTTTATTTATGCATAGTTGGCCACTGAACAATGTAAAGGTTAGAGGCACCAACCCTGGCCACAGTCAAAAATCTGCATATAACTTTTGACTCCCCAAAAACTCAGTTACTAAAAGCCTACTGTTGACATTTACAGTTGATTGACATATATTTTGTATGTTATATGCATTATATACTGCATTGTTATAATAAAGTAAGCTAGAGAAAATAACATATTAAGAAAATCATTAGAAAAAATACATTTACAGTACTATACTGTAAAAAATCAGCATACAAATGGACCCATGCAGTTCAGACCCATGTTGTTCAAGAATCATCTGTAGTTTAATTTATCAATATTTACTGCATTACAAATTAAAACTAAGAACTTAAAAATATGTATTAATTACTTTTTAAAATAGCAGTCATAATCATGAATAACACATTTTAAAAAATCTAAGACAATTTTCTCCGAGAGGCATTGTTTTACATTTTTGCAAATCTCTTCGGTATGTAGCCAACTAGAAGACAGCTGGATTCTCATATCTGCTATAGATTCAATCTGTTATGATACCACGTGCCATGTAGTCTCTAGAAAATTCCATTTTACATTTGTGAGAGAATGAAAGTGGAATAAAAAATGATGGCTTAGTATTTTTGAAAAGTTTTGATCTTGTGGAATCCCTGAAAGGATTCTGGGGATCCCCAGGGTTTCTGGACTACGCTGGAGAAATTGTTGCATTAAAGGATATACAAATCATGTAGCAGACAGTACACATTCCACTGAACGTGGGCTACAACATAGGTAGATGTTGAGGCACCTAGTCTTTTTGATCTTGGCCTTAGGCATCTTTCTAACCTGGGGCACCATGTCATGATATCCTTATATGGAAGTAACACTCTGTCGCTAATTGACAAGTCTCCAGCACCTGTTGCCCATATTCTTCATATTGCTATTTATTGCTGCTGTACATGCACCCAGTGCCCAAGGATAGGGACTTTCCAGCTTCTAAAGCACAGAGGCTTGGGGGAAGGTGGAAGGGGAGATATGCTAGCAATCGGCACAGACCTGACCTAGACACAATCTTCAGAGCATAACCAATTTTCACGTGACTTAGCACTTAGCTGCACCTTGATCAGTCAGTTGACCACATTCTTTGTTTGGAGCACTGAAGGAGAGCCAAGCTTCTTTATCAGCTCAGAACAAGACTTTGGGCACAGCATACATGCAAAGCACAGGCGTATTAAATCCAGGGAGCGCTCCTCTTTGTCAGGCACTTCATCTATTGTTCTTTTTAATCCAGGCTGGACAATAAGGAAGCGATTCTGTTTATATTCCATATTTTTCACTACAAAAGAGAGACTTTCTTTTCTTTTTCTTTTTCAAATAAACATTGTATATATTTAAGGCATATGAGATGAATTGATATACATAATAAAAGCACCACTACAGTCAAGCTAATTAAAATACCATCTCCTCATAGTTATCTTCTTTGTGTGTAATAAGAGCACCTGAAATCTACTCTCTTAGCAGTTTTCCAGTATTCAATAAATATTAACTATATTCACTGCACTAGATCTCTAGGTTTATTCATTCTATATACTGCAACATTGTATCCATAGATCAACATCTCCTTTTTCCCCCTACCTCTCTGCCCCTCATAAAACTAAAACTACAGCTACCAGATGATCCAACAATCCATCTTCTGGATATATATCCAAAGAAAATAAAATCAGTGCACCCATAGTCATTGCAGCATGACTCACAACAGCCAAGATATGTAAAAAACCTAAGTATCTGTTGACGGATGGAAGGATAAAGAACATGTGGTGTGTATATCCAGTGGAATATTATTCAGCCTTAAAAATGAAGGAAATACTGCCATTTGCAACAACATGATGACCCTGGTGACAGTATGCTAAGTGAAAGAGGCTAGACACAGAAGGAAAAATACTTCATTATCTCACTTATATGTGGAATCTAAAAAAGCCAAACAGATAGAAGCAGCACGTAAAAGAGGCATTTTCTAATTACAAATTGTAAAAGTGAACAAAGCGCTATTACCACAATTGGAAGGAAGCACACCAAATATAGAGTAGTGGCGGCTTCAAAGGAGAGAGCAAGAGAGATGGAGGGTGGGGAAGGCACAGAAGGAATTTTAACCTCCATATTTTTTCTTTTATTAAAAAAAATGTGGAATGCCTGGGTGGCTCAGTCACTTAAGCATCCAACTTCAGCTCAGGTCATGATCTCATAGTTTGTGAGTTCGAGCCCTGCATCGGGCTCTGTGCCGACAGCTTGGAACCTGGAACCTGCTTCAGATTCTGTGTCTCCCTCTCTCTCTGCCCTTCCCTTGCTCCCACTCTGTCTCTCTCAATAATAAAAAACGTTAAAAAATTTTTTATAAAAAAAATGTGAAGCAAACATAATTAACTGTTAGTACTTATTACTTGTATGTGGTGGGCATTTGGGTGTGTAAGGGAAAATAAAAATTAAAACTTAAAGGCTTAATTCTCTCTGTTAAAAATGAAGGAAGAGACTCCTCCCTTTTCTTAGAGCATTTTCTTTAGAAAACTTTTATGTTTGAGATGTAAATCCTTTTTAAGGCTTTTTTGCCAGATTTATAACCCAGGAATATTTTTCTCAAGGAGCTGGGGGCCACCTCCTTGAAATGTAAATGTCAAGGGAGATAGCACCCACCCCTACTTGCCAGTTCCCATGGGAGACTAGGAGAGTAATTTTGGTGGGCATCTGGCTCCAAACTGCAAAACTACCTGCTCTCATAAAGATACGAAAATTGGTTTTTCCTTCATTGTAAAGCCAACCAGGGGTGCCTGGTGGCTCCGTTGGTTAAGTGTCGACTTCCGTTCAGGTTGTGTGAGTTCGAGCCCCACATCGGGCTCTGTGCTGACAGCTCAGAGCCTGGAACCTACTTCAGATTCTGAGTCTCCCTCACTTTCTGCCCCTCCCCTGCTCGCACTCTGTCTCTGTCTCTGTCTTGAAAATAAATAAACATTAAAAATAAATAAATAAAGCCAACTAACACACATGGTTACTCCAAATTCTAAGTGAATTTAGGAGGAACTATATGTGACAAATGATGTTCTCAAATTCTCCTACTTGAGAACTAGTTTTGTTGTTTATCTTGAGAACATATATACAGTGGGTTGTATCTGCCTGGCTATATAAAAACTGTGAGATTTATTTCTGTGTAATTTGTTAGCAGAATACCTGTAATGAATATCAAGTTCTAGTTTAATTTTTATGCAAATGATAAAAACTATTCTCTTTCTCTTCTACCTTTGTGGAGAGGTTTATTGGGTTGGGAGATTTTTGTTTTTAATTATATTTCCCCATCAGGTGTTTGTTATACTATTCTTTGTAAGGAAACGCCCAGAGTCCAAGAGACCCCAAAAACGAACCACCAGAGTCCAGAGTCAAAGCTAATCAGCAAGGGTCATTTATTGCAGGTTCGAACCTGGACCTCTGCGCACTCGTTGCCGGTGACGCTAAGAGGCCCCGAGAGAGGTTTTTACAGCCCTTTTATAGACGGGTACAAACAAGTCATGGGAAAATCAGGGATTTTCCACAGTTACAGAGCTGCGATTGGTTGATGTTTAAAGTTGGACACTTAGCAGTATTCGATTGGTTCCTGCCTTTAGGTCAGACCACAACTGGGGGTACGGGAATCTCAATGATTGATCAGGAATACACGGGCGCGCCAAGCAACAATGATTGATCAGGAATACACGGGCACGCCAAGCAATTGTACAGAAGCGGAACAAGCTGGTTAGGCTTGGTTAGGTTTCAGTTTCCTGTAACTTAAGCTTTTAAGTTTCAGTTTTCTCAGTCCTCTCAGTAATTTCTGTATTTTTCAAATTAGGAAGAAAAGATATGATTCATGGACAATTTCTCAAAAAAATTGTCTACTTTCCTATACTGCTTTTACCTATAAGCAAACTTCATTATTTTAGTAAATAAGCCATTTTTCACCCTGGCCTTCACTTATGACAGGGGTTTTTGTATTTAAATGTCTGGAAAACTGTATTGAGATCTCAGTATTGAATGCATTAAAAAAAAATAAGAGGTTGGGGCGCCTGGGTGGCTCAGTCGGTTGAGCGTCCGACTTCAGCCCGGGTCACGATCTCGCGGTCCGTGAGTTCGAGCCCCGCGCCGGGCTCTGGGCTGATGGCTCAGAGCCTGGAGCCTGCTTCCGATTCTGTGTCTCCCTCTCTCCCTGCCCCTCCCCCATTCATGCTCTATCTCTCTCTGTCTCAAAAATAAATAAACGTTAAAAAAAATTAAAAAAAAATAAGAGGCTTCAGAAAAAGAGTTTATTTTTTTAAGTAATCCCTACATGCAACGTGGGGCTCAAATTCACAACCCTGAGATCAAGAGTTGCATATTCTTCTGACTGAGCCAGCCAGAAGAGTTTAAAATCTAAAACACTAAAATGGAATTCATAGAGGATTTGCATTTTCCCATAAAAATATCTTTAAAATATAATATGATTTATTTTTTCTAGCTTTATTGAGGTATAATTGACAAATAAAAAGTGTATATATTTAAAGTATACAATGTCATGCTTTGATATATATGCATTATGAAATAATTACTGCAGTCAAGCCAATTAACATACCTATCACCTCACATTGCCACCTTCTGTGTGTGTGTGTGTGTGTGTGTGTGTGTGTGTCTTGTGAGAATGATGTGATTTAAATTTTTTAAAAAACACCACCTGCCGGGGGCGCCTGGGTGGCTCAGTCGGTTAAGCGGCTGACTTCAACTCAGGTCACGATCTCGCGGTCCGTGAGTTCAAGCCCCGCGTCGGGCTCTGGGCTGATGGCTCAGAGCCTGGAGCCTGCTTCCGATTCTGTGTCTCCCTCTCTCTCTGCCCCTCCCCCGTTCATGCTCTGTCTCTCTCTGTCTCAAAAATAAATAAAACGTTAAAAAAAAAATTAAAAAAAAAAAAAAAACACCACCTGTCTCTCCTGACAAATTTTAACTTCTCTAAGATCAGGGTCATTGTCTTATTTGCTGTTGTCCTTTAATACAGTGCTCCTAAAACAGTGATAAGTACATAGAAGATGTCTACTAGGGGCACCTGGCTGGCTTAGTCAATTGAGTATCTGACTCTTAATTTCAGCTCAGGTCATGATCTCACAGCCATGAGACTGAGCCCCACATCGGGCTCCTCTCTGGGTGTGGAGCCTGCTTAGAGTCTCTCTCTCCCTCTCCCTCTGCCTCTCTCCTGCTCATGAGCTCTCTCTCATTCCTGCTCACTTTAAAAAAAAAATAGTAAAGACTTCTAGGTTCTGGTTCTGCATGTTAGGAGACTGGAAGTCTCCGCTCTGTCCCAGCAAGAAGTAAAAACCTTAAAAGACTGAAGAATCAATTACTCTTCTTGGATCCAACTCTTCTTGGACAGCAACCCGCTGTTCCCAAGATTGGAGAGACCTACAGGTAAATACAGGGAGCAGAGACTCAAATGGAAACCACCATGAGAAACTTCCAGGATTGGAAACCCAATCTGCAACTGACAAATTGTTAGAGGCTCAACATGGACAAATATGAGAGTTAAAAACTCCAGAAGAACTCAGACATACAAAGGCCACTATACTTTTGTGAGTTATACCTCCAGGAGCTCTACATATCTCAGTTCTCACTGAGATCTACATATTACAGTTCTCACTGTAAATATTGGGAAAAAATCTCTTTGTGCTTCTGGTAGGAGGAGATGAAAAGGAACCAATTTGAAATATACCAGAGCACTGTGTTAAGAACAAGGTCTGCCTTCAGGGGTAACTGTTAACCAGAGCCTAACTAGTTAACCAGAGCCTAACTGAATTGCAAGATGGAAAATATCCAACTCCAGCCCACTCTAGCCATCCTGTCCCACCTAAGCTGGGAGAAAAAAACACAAAAATACTTGTAAATTTCAAAATCCAGAGAAATAGGTTCACCAAGATTGAGACCTAATCACAGGACTATAGAACGCTTCCCCTACTGCCACACTTTTTCACCACATTACTAAAGGCACCACATTACAGCAGGTTTTGTTTTTTTTTTTTAACCTGGTACATCCTGTCAAACTATCAAGAAAAATTGTAAGGCACAATAAAAGGCAAAAAACACAATTTGAAGAGATAGAGCAAGCATCAGAATCAGACATGGCAGGGATGTTGACATTATCAAACTGGAACTTAAAATAACTATGATTATATTTGCTGATGGCATGATACTGTATAGAGAAAACCCAAAGACTCCACCAAAAAACTACCAGAACTGCTAAATGAATTCAGTAAAATAGCAGGATACAAAATTGATAGGCAGAAATCTGCAGCATATCTATACTCTAATACTGAAGTAGCAGAAAGAGAAATTAAGGAAACAGTCCCACTTACAACTGCATCAAAAAGAATAAAACGTCTAGGTAAAGACTTAATCAAGGACTTTCTGCTGATGGACAGTGCCGAGGAAGCATCGTTAAAGTCTCCCCTCCCACCACCAGCATGTCTAAGTCAGAGTCTCCCAAAGAGCCTTCATCAGAGTTTTGAGCTTTGAGACAACCAATGAGAGTCTAAGGAGTCATTTTGAGCAATGGGGAATGCTCACACACTGTGGTAACAAGGGATCCAAACACCAAGCACTCCAGAGACTTTGGGTTTGTCACATGTGCCACTGTGGAGGAGGTGGATGCAGCCATGAATGCAGGGTCACACAAGGTGGATGGAAGAGTTGTGCCCAAGAGGGCTGTTTCAAGAGAAGATTCTCAAAGACCTGGTGCCCACTTAACTGTGAAAAAGATGTCGGTGGCATTAAAGAAGACACTGAAGAACATCATCTAAGAGATTATTTTGAAAAGTATGGGGAAACTGAAGTGATTGAAATCATGACTGACCGAGGCAGTGGCAAAAAGAGAGGCTTTGCTTTTGTAACATTTGATGACCATGATCTAGACAAGACTGTCATTCAAAAATGCCATACTGTGAATGGCCACAACTGTGAAGTAAGGAAAGTCCTATCTAAGCAAGAAATGGCCAGTTGTTCATCCAGCCAAAGAGGTCAAAGTGGTTCTTTCTGGAAATTGGAGGTGGTTTTGGTGGGAATGACAACTTTGGTCGTGGAGGAAACTTCAGTGGGCAAAGTGGCTTTGGTGGCAGTTCAGGTGGTGGTGGATATGGTGGCCGTGGGGATGGCTATAACAGATTTGGTGGATGGAAACAACTTTGGAGGTGGTGGAAAAGCTATAATGATTTTGGCAATTACAACAATCAATCTTCATATTTTGGACCCATGAAAGGAGGAAATTTTGGAGGCAGAAGCTTTAGCCCCTGTGGTGGTAGAGATGAAACCAAGGTGGCTATGGAGGTTTCAGCAGCAGCAGCAGTAGCTATGGCAATGGCAGAAGGTTTTAATCACTGCCAGAAAACAAAGGTTAGCAGGAGAGAAGATCCAGAGAAGTGACAGGCAAGCTACAGGTTACAACAGATTTGTGAACTCAGCCACGCACAGTAGTGGCAGGGCCTAGCTCCTACAAAGACATGTTTTAGACAATACTCATGTGTATGGGCAAAAAACTTGAGGACTGTATTTGTGACTAATTGTATAAGATATTATTTTAGTTTCTGTTCGTGGAAAGTGTAAAGCATGCCAACAAAGGGTTTTAATGTAGATTTTTTTTTTGCACCCATGCTGTTGATTGCTAAATGTAATAGTCTCATCATGATGCTGAATAAATGTGTCTTAAAAAATAAAAAACTTAATCAAGGAAGTGAAAGACCTATACTTCAAAAACTATAAAATACTAATGAAAGAAACTGAAGATGACACAAGCAAATGGAAATATATTTCATGTTCATGGGTTGGGAGAACCAATGTTAAAATGTCTATACTACCCAAAGCAATCTACAGATTTAATGCAATCCCTATCAAAATACCAACAGCACTGTTCACAAAACCAGAAAAAATAATCCTAAAATTTGTATGGAACCACCAAAGACCCCGAAGAGCCAAAGTTATCTTGAGAAAGAAGAACAAAGCTAGAAGAATCACATTCCCAGATTTCAAGATATATTACACAACTACAGTAATCAAGACAATATGTGGTACTAGAATGAAAATAGACACATAGGTCAATTGAATAGAATAGAGAGTTCATAAATAAACCCACACTTACATGGTTAACAAATCTATGACAAAGGAGGTAAGAATATGCATTGGGAAAAAGACAGCCTCTTCAACAAATGGTGCTAGAAAACTGGAAAGCTACATGGAAAAGAATGAAACTGAACCACTTTCTTATATCACACACACACACACACACACACACACACACACAAACTTAAAATGGATTAGGAGCTAAATGTGAGAGCTGCAACCATAAAACTCTTAGAAGAAAACATAGGCAGTAATTTCTTTAGCACTAGCTGTAGAAACATTTTTCTAGATGTGTCTCCTCAGGCAAGGGCAATAAGAGCAAACATAAACTGTTGGGACTGCACCAAAATAAAAAGCTTTGCACAGCAAAGGAAACCACAAACAAAACAAATAAGCAATAGGGGGGCCTAGGTGGCTCAGTTGGTTAACCACCCAACTCTTGTTTTCAGCTCAGGTCATGATCTCACAGTTTGTGAGTTCGAGCCTCACATCTGGCTCTGTGCTGACAGCACGGAGCCTGCTTGGGATCCTCTGTCTCCCTCTCTCTCTTCCCCTCCCCCACTTGCTCTCTATCTCTCTCTCTCTCTCTCTTAAAATAAATAAACTTTAAAAAAATATTTTAAAAAATAGGCAATATACTGAATGGGAGAAGATATTTGCAAATGACATATTTAACAGGGGATTAATATCCAAAATATATAAAGAACTTACACAGTTCAACACCAAAAAAACAAACAATCTGATTAAAAAATGAGCAGAGGACTTTAATAGACATTTCTTCAAAAAATCATACAGATGGCCAACAGACACATGAGAAGATGCATAACATTACTCATCATCAGGGAAATGCAAATCAAAACCACCAAGAAATATCACTTCACACCTGTCAGAAAGGCTAAAATAAAAAACATAAGAAACAACACGTGTTGGTGAGGATTTGGAGAAAAACGAAACCTTGAGCACTGTTGATGCGAATGCAAATTGGTGTAGCCACTGTGGAAAACAGTACGGAGTTTCCTCAAAAAAAATTAGAAATAGAAACACCACATGGGGGTGCCTGGATGGCTCAGTTGGTTGAGTATCTGACTCTTGATTTTGGCTCAGGTCATGATCTCACGATTTGTGAGATTGAATCCTGCATTGGGCTCTCACTGACAGCATGGAGCCTGCTTGGGATTCTCTCTCTCATCTCTCTCTGCCCCTCCCCCAACTTGTGCACTCTCTCTCTCTCAAAAATAAATAAATAAACTTAAAAAAAAGAATGTCTAAATTTGACACCAAGAAACACCATATGATCTAGTAATTTCACTACTGGCTATTTATCCAAAGAAAACAAAAACACTAATTCAAAAAAGATATATGCAACACTATGGTTATTGCAGCATTATTTACAATAACCAAAATATGGAAGCATCAGTGTCTATCAATACATGAATGGATAAAGAAGATGTGAGACACACACACACACACACACACACACACATATATATATGTATACATACATACACACAATGGAATATTACTCAGCCATAGAAAATAAGATCTTGCCATTGGGAACAACATGGATGGTGTGGGGCACTCCGATCAGGTGGGGGCCAGCAGCATGGGCAGTGAAAGAATTCACTCAAGGCAAAACAAAAGAGATAAAGCTTATTGAATATACTGCAAGGGGGCACCAAGCAGGGACAGCAAGGCAGTGCCTGCTATCTGCCACAAGGCAGTGGTAAGGGGTCACAGTTATAGAGTGGACTAAGGGAGTATGGGGGCATATGGGATTTTCCCTTTTTTGGTAATCTTAGGAACTGTGCCTGGTTGTAAGTAGCTCATTGGTCA
The DNA here is from genome assembly GCF_023721935.1 of Panthera uncia. Taxonomy (NCBI): domain Eukaryota; kingdom Metazoa; phylum Chordata; class Mammalia; order Carnivora; family Felidae; genus Panthera; species Panthera uncia. The sequence goes on along the minus strand of NC_064809.1, from coordinate 62,602,393 downwards.
TTTAGGGCCTGTGGCCATTTCAAGGTGGGTCACTTAATGAGCCTGCTTGTATTTAGCTTGGTGGTCACTATGGGCCTTTTTGCCTTGCTCAGGTTTCCATTGCTCAAGCCTATTGCCTAAAAACAGCCCTGACATTGCCCCACCCCTGACAGATTAATAATGACAGATCTTTGGCATGTGGGAGGAGGTCTCATCTTCAGTAGCTTCTTCCTGCTCAATGAGGGGCATAGAGATATCCCTACCTTTGGGTCAACATTGGTCAGTTGGGAATTTATATGTAAGAATTACAAAGGACAGAGGCAGCCAAATCCAAGGTAGACAGCATGCATGAATCTCCCTGATTAAGAAAGGATCATCTGTCAGCTTGAATATATGACAGTGAAGGAATCTTGGAACCAGGCAGAGAGACTTCAGAAAAGACAGTAATATTATTACTATTATGAGAAAGAATAGCCCGAATAAAAGACCTTTGGTGGTTGACAAAAATCTTCCTCCAGTCCAGAAGTTTAACCAAGTAAAGGAGAGAGATAATTTAAAATGCCAATTTGAGTATTCATGTCTTTTAGTATCCCTGTCACAATTTTGTGGGAATCTGGAGTATATAACTAACACTGCTTTACTAGAGTTTCCTCCTTGAGCTACAGTCAGGATATCAAGGGCCATTTGGTTTTAGAGGGCCACCTTTTGAATTTGTAGGTGACTACGTGTTGGGCTTGGTGAAAGGTTAAAGGTTTGGCAAAAAACTCTATTTGTAACTTTGCATCAACAGAGGCCGTTCCTAAGACAAATACAGCTAAGGGATGACACCACCAAGAAGCCCTTTTTGTCTGATGTCTAACCTTAACAAATATCCTAATTATGAGGAATCACTGGCAAGTGGGAGAAGACTTCTCTGGGGATATGGGCATCCCCAAGTGTATCCTCTATTTAATCATAAGGAAAGTGGGGCCATCCACTATTTCTATCATAAGCCCATAATTAACCTTATGGAGTGGGGTACATTCCAGCTTTTGAGGAACAATTTTGTCATTCCAGCCACACAGAATTGGCCAAGGTGATATCTGAGTTATACAGCTGTTGGGCAGTCCGTCCCATTTTATAGCTGTTCAAATAATCATATGTCCATGGGGTTCTGTTATTATCAAGAACGAAGATTGTCTATACATGAGCTATTGTAGCAAATTCTCTGAAGGCTACTTAAGCCTTGTCTAGCTTAAGCAAACAACAAACATTCAAAGACAATCAGAAATTGAATTTAACATCCACAAAGGTGTGTTATTGAAACACAATTGTTCTCTCTAAAATCATCCTCATTTCAAATCAAGACTGAGTCATTTGAAAAACAAGTCCAATTTCAACAAACTTGGCCTAATTATTTACATAAGCTTAGTAAGAATAGTGATTGACCATATGGATTCTTTAAAACCTGTTTTACTGGAACTTTTCAAAAGGAATCTCTAGATTGAACTTTTAATAGACTCTCGAGGTCAGAAGTCAAGCCAAATACTTGCCATCAGACATGCCTGCAATACCTGGAGATTTGGCTGAATTTCTCTTCTCGAGGTTCCCAAAATATCTTCAGTTTCCTGCACCTGCCAGAAAGTGATATTCTTTACTCACCTGGTAACACTGCTGGGAACTCTGTAAGAAAGGTATCAGGCCAACATTTCCAAGGAGCTTCATTGGCTCCATAAAGTCAACCATAGTTCCTTAGAGCTGTCTGGTCATATCTGAATCTAGGCATGTCTCTCTCAAACATGATATTTCAGTCAAAGCCCTGGTAATATAGCCAATATTTCCAATGGTGTCCTGTTGCAAGGAGAACAGATTCTCATTGAACTTATGCAAATAATTACAATTGTCATGGAAGAAAGAATACTCACTAAGAATTTCTGAATATCAGAGGGTTCAACTAGGGAGAAAAGTAAAATATGTTTCAATTTGTTCACAAAAAGGATATTTAATCACATTTCTGTAAGTCATACATATTTTATTTAATTTTTATTTTATTTTTTTTCAATATATGAAATTTATTGTCAAATTGGTTTCCATACAATACCCAGTGCTTTTCCAAACAGGTGCCCTCCTCAATACCCATCACCCACCCTCCCCTCACTCCCTCCCCCCATCAACCCTCAGTTTGTTCTCAGTTTTTAAGAGTCTCTTATGCTTTGGCTCTCTCCCACTCTAACCTCTTTTTTTTTTTCCTACCCCTCCCCCATGGGTTTCTGTTAAGTTTCTCAGGATCCAAATAAGAGTGAAAACATATGGTATCTGTCTTTCTCTGTATGGCTTATTTCACTTAGCATAACACTCTCCACTTCCATTCATGTTGCTACAAAGGGCCATATTTCATTCTTTCTCATTGCCATGTAGTGCTCCATTGTGTATATAAACCACAATTTTTTATCCATTCATCAGTCGATGGACATTTAGGCTCTTTCCATAATTTGGCTATTGTTGAGAGTGCCGCTATAAACATTGGGGTACAAGTGCCCCTGTGCATCAGCACTCCTGTATCCCTTGGGTAAATTCTTATCAGTGCTACTGCTGGGTCATAGGGTAGGTCTACTTTTAATTTTTTGAGGAACCTCCACACTGTTTTCCAGAGGGGCTGCACCAGTTTGCATTCCCACCAACAGTGCAAGAGTGCAAGACTGTTTCTCCACATCCTCTCCAGCATCTATAGCCTCCTGATTTGTTCATTTTGGCCACTCTGACTGGTGTGAGGTGATATCTCAGTGTGGTTTGGATTTCTATTTCCCTGATGAGGAATGACATTGAGCATCTTTTCATGTGCCTATTTGCCATCTGGATGTCTTCTTTAGAGAAGTGTCTATTCATGTTTTCTGCCCATTTCTTCACTGGGTTATTTGTTTTTCAGGTGTGGAGTTTGGTGAACTCTTTATAGATTTTGGATACTAGCCCTTTGTCCGATATGTCATTTGCAAATATCTTTTCGCATTCTGTTGGTTGCCTTTTAGTTTTGTTGGTTGTTTCCTTTGCTGTGCAGAAGCTTTTTATCTTCATAAGGTCCCAGTAGTTCATTTTTGCCTTTAATTCCCTTGCCTTTGGGGATGTGTCAAGTAAGAAATTGCTGTGGCTGAGGTCAGAGAGGTCTTTTCCTGCTTTCTCCTCTAGGGTTTTGATGGTTTCCTGTCTCACATTCAGGTCCTTTATCCATTTTGAGTTTATTTTTGTGAATGGTGTGAGAAAGTGGTCTAGTTTCATTCTTCTGCATGTTGCTGTCCAGTTCTCCCAGTACCATTTGTTAAAGACACTCTCTTTTTTCCATTGGATGTTCTGTCCTGCTTTGTCAAAGATGAGTTGGCCATACGTTTGTGGGTCTAGTTCTGGGGTTTCCATTCTATTCCATTGGTCTATGTGTCTGTTTTTGTGCCAATACCATGCTGTCTTCATGATGACAGCTTTGTAGTAGAGGCTAAAGTCTGGGATTGTGATGCCTCCTGCTTTGGTCTTCTTCTTCAAAATTACTTTGGCTATTCGGGGCCTTTTGTGGTTCCATATGAATTTTAGGATTGCTTGTTCTAGCTTCGAGAAGAATGCTGGTGCAATTTTGATTGGGATTGCATTGAATGTGTAGATAGCTTTGGGTAGTATTGACATTTTGACAATATTTATTCTTCCAACCCATGAGCACGGAATGTTTTTCCATTTCTTAATATCTTCTTCAATGTCCTTCATAAGCTTTCTATAGTTTTCAGCATACAGATCTTTTACATCTTTGGTTAGATTTATCCCTAGGTATTTTATGCTTCTTGGTGCAATTGTGAATGGGATCAGTTTCTTTATTTGTCTTTCTGTTGCTTCATTGTTAGTGTATAAGAATGCAACTGATTTCTGTACATTGATTTTGTATCCTGCGACTTTGCTAAATTCATGTATCAGTTCTAGCAGACTTTTGGTGGAGTCTATCGGATTTTCCATGTATAATATCATGTCATCTGCAAAAAGCGAAAGCTTGATTTCATCTTTGCCAATTTTGATGCCTTTGATTTCCTTTTGTTGTCTGATTGCTGATGCTAGAACTTCCAACACTATGTTAAACAACAGCGGTGAGAGTGGGCACCCCTGTCATATTCCTGATCTCAGGGAAAAAGCTCTCAGTTTTTCCCCATTGAGGATGATGTTAGCTGTGGGCTTTTCATAAATGGCTTTTATGATGTTTAAGTATGTTCCTTCTATCCCGACTTTCTCGAGGGTTTTTATTAAGAAAAGTTGCTGAATTTTGTCAAATGCCTTTTCTGCATCGATTGACAGGATTCTATGGTTCTTATCTTTTCTTTTATTAATGTGATGTATCATGTTGATTGATTTGCGAATGTTGAACCAGCCCTTCCTCCCAGGAATGGATCCCACTTGATCATGGTGAATAATTCTTTTTGTATGCTGTTGAATTCGATTTGCTAGTACCTTATTGAGAATTTTTGCATCCATATTCATCAGGGATATTGGCCTGTAGTTCTCTTTTTTTACTGGGTCTCTGTCTGGTTTAGGAATCAAAGTAATACTGGCTTCATAGAATGAGTCTGGAAGTTTTCCTTCCCTTTCTATTTTTTGGAATAGCTTGAGAAGGATAGGTATCATTTCTGCTTTAAACGTCTGGTAGAACTCCCCTGGGAAGCCATCTGGTCCTGGACTCTTATTTGTCAGGAGATTTTTGATTACTGATTCAATTTCTTTGCTTGTCATGGGTCTGTTCAAGCTTTCTATTGCCTCCTGATTGAGTTTTGGAAGTGTGTGGGTGTTTAGGAATTTGTTCATTTCTTCCAGGTTGTCCAGTTTGTTGGCATATAGTTTTTCATAGTATTCCCTGATAATTGTTTGTATCTCTGAGGGATTGGTTGTAATAATTCCATTTTCATTCATGATTGTATCTATCTGGGTCATCTCCCTTTTCTTTTTGAGAAGCCTGGCTAGAGGTTTGTTAATTTTGTTTATTTTCTCAAAAAACCAACTCTTGGTTTCATTGATCTGCTCTACAGTTTTTTTAGATTCTATATTGTTTATTTCTGCTCTAATCTTTATTATTGCTCTTCTTCTGCTGGGTTTGGGGTGTCTTTGCTGTTCTGCTTCTATTTCCTTTAGGTGTGCTGTTAGATTTTGTATTTGGGCTATTTCTTGTTTCTTGAGATAGGCCTGGATTGCAATGTATTTTCCTCTCAGGACTGCCTTCGCTGTATCCCAAAGCGTTTGGATTGTTGTATTTTCATTTTCGTTTGTTTCCATATATTTTTTAATTTCTTCTCTAATTGCCTGGTTGACCCATTCATTCTTTAGTAGGGTGTTCTTTAACCTCCAGGCTTTTGGAGGCTTTCCAGACTTTTTCCTGTGGTTGATTTCAAGCTTCATAGCATTGTGGTCTGAAAGTATGCATGGTATGATCTCAATTCTTGTATACTTATGAAGGGTTTTTTTGTGACCCAGTATGTGATCTATCTTGGAGAATGTTCCATGTACACTCGAGAAGAAAGTATATTTTGTTGCTTTGGGATGCAGAGTTCTAAATACATCTGTCAAGTCCATCTGATCCAACGTATCATTCAGGGCCCTTGTTTCTTTATTGACTGTGTGTCTAGATGATCTATCCATTTCTGTAAGTGGAGTGTTAAAGTCCCCTGCAATCACCACATTCTTATCAATAAGGTTGCTTATGTTTGTGAGTAATTGTTTTATATATTTAGGGGCTCCCGTATTTGGTGCACAGACATTTATAATTGTTAGCTCTTCCTGATGGATAGACCCTGTAATTATTATATAATGCCCTTCTTCATCTCTTGTTACAGCCTTTAATTTAAAGTCTAGTTTGTCTAAGTATGGCTACTCCAGCTTTTTTTTTACTTCCAGTAGCATGATAGATAGTTCTCCATCCCCTCACTTTCAATCTGAAGGTGTCCTCCAGTCTAAAATGAGTCTCTTGTAGACAGCAAATAGAGGGGTCTTGTTTTTTTATCCATTCTGATACCCTATGTCTTTTGGTTGGCACATTTAGTCCATTTACGTTCAGTGTTATTATAGAAAGATATGGGTTTAGAGTCATTGTGATGTCTGTAGGTTTCATGCTTGTAGCGATGTCTCTGGTACTTTGTCTCACAGGATCCCCTTTAGGATCTCTTGTAGGGCTGGTTTAGTGGTGATGAATTCCTTCAGCTTTTGTTTGTTTGGGAAGACCTTTATCTCTCCTTCTATTCTAAATGACAGATTTGCTGGATAAAGGATTCTCGGCTGCATATTTTTTCTGTTCATCACATGGAAGATTTCCTGCCATTCCTTTCTGGACTGCCAAGTTTCAGTAGAGAATCGGTCACGAGTCTTATAGGTCTCCCTTTACATGTTAGAGCACGTTTATCCCTAGCTGCTTTCAGAATTTCCTCCTTATCCTTGTATTTTGCCAGTTTCACTATGATATGTCATGCAGAAGATCGATTCAAGTTACATCTGAAGGGAGTTCTCTGTGCCTCTTGGATTTCAATGCCTTTTTCCTTCCCCAGATCAGGGAAGTTCTCAGGTATGATTTATTCAAGTATAGCTTCAGCACATTTCCCTCTCTCTTCCTCCTCTGGAATACCAATTATGTGTAGATTATTTCTCTTTAGTGCATCACTTAGTTCTCTAATTTTCCCCTCATACTCCTGGAATTTTTAATCTTTTTCTCAGTTTCCTCTTTTTCCATAATTTTATCTTCTAGATCACCTATTCTCTCCTCTGCCTCTTCAATCTGTGCCATGGTTGTCTCCATTTGATTTTGCAGCTCGTTTATAGCATTTTTTAGCTCCTTCTGACTGTTCCTTAGTCCCTTGATCTCTGTAGCAATAGATTTTCTGCTGTCCTCTATACTGTTTTCAAGCTGAGCGATTAATTTTATGACTATTATTCTAAATTCACTTTCTGTTATATTATTTAAATCCTTTTTGATCAGTTCGTTAGCTGTTGTTATTTCCTGGAGATTCTTTTGAGGGGAATTCTTCCGTTTTGTCATTTTGGATAGTCCCTGGAGTGGTGCTGAACTGCAGGGCACCTCCCCTGTGCTGTCTTGAATAACTTGCGTTGGTGGGGGGGGCCACAGTCAGACCTGATGTCTGCCCCCAGCCAGACCTGATGTCTGCCCCCAGCCCACCTCTGGGGCCACAGTCAGACTGGTGTGTGCCTTCTCTTCCCCCCTCCTAGGGGCGGGGTTCACTGTGGGGTGGCGTGGCCTGTCTGGGCTACTAGCACACTGCCAGGCTTTGGTGCTGGGGATCTGAGGTATTAGCTGGAGTCGATTGGCAAGGTGCACAGGGGTGGGAGGGGCAGACTCAGCTCACTTATCCTTGGGTGATCCTCTTCGGGAGGGGCCCTGTGGCCCCGGGAGAGAGTCAGACCCGCTGCCAGAGGGATGGATCCGCAGAAGCACAGTGCTGGGTGTTTGCGCGGTGCAAGCAAGTTCCCTGGGAGGAACTGGTTCCCTTTGAGATTTTGGCTGGGGGATGGGCGAGGGAGATGGTGCTGGTGAGCGCCTTTGTTCCCCACCAAACTGAGCTCTGTCGTCTGGGGGCTCAACAACTCTCCCTCCCTTTGTCCTCCAGCCTTCCCGCTTTCTGAGCAGAGCTGTTAACTTATAATCTTCCAGATGTTAAGTCCCACTTGCTGTCTGAACACATTCCATCCGGCCCCTTCGCTTTTGCAAGCCAGACTCGGGGTCTCTGCTTGGCCAGCAGGCTGCCCCTCTGCCCCGGCTCCCTCCCGCCAGTCCGTGGAGCGTGTACTGCCTCTCCGCCCTTCCTACCCTCTTCCATGGGCCTCTTGTCTGCGCTTGGCTCTGGAGACTCCGTTCTGCTAGTCTTCTGGCAGTTTTCTGGGTTATTTAGGCAGGTGTAGGTGGAATCTAAGTGATCAGCAGGACGCGGTGAGCCCAGCGTCCTCTTACACCGCCATCTTCTCTCTGACCAGTCACAGATATTTTAACAGAAAATTTTCTCAATCTAGAAGAGCGAACATTATAGAACCTGTAATGTTTCAACCAAGAGTCACAAAAACTGTAATCATCTTTCTCAATTCATTCAGACCCACATTACCAATTCTAATTGTTTGGTTGCAGCTTTTTTGCTAGTTCTGGAAATTCTCACCAGTTCAATTTTATGATCTTAAAGACATCAAATACCTGTATTAATTAAAAAAAAAAAAAAAAAGTCCTTTTCATGACTTTCCTTGATGACAAAACTCATTTGCAAAAGCATCAGACATGGAAATCTGGTTATTTCTGTGACACATAACACCTCAATAATCAGAATATCAAGCAATGACCTTATACCAGAACATAAGATACCAAATAAACAAGACTAATTAGTCAAAAAAAAAAAAAAAAGGACTTCATTTATAATTAAAATCTCAGGGAAGTTTGTTAACAACCTTAGAAAATTAAAAAAAATAATAATGTTTATTTTTGAGAGAGAGTGCAAGTGGGGCAGGGGCAGAGAGAGAGGGACAGCAGTGAGCCCAATGCAGGGTTCATACTCCTGAGCTGAGAAGTTATGCCCTGAGCCGACGTCACTCAACCAACTGAGCCACCCAGGCGCCTCAAAAACCTTAGAAATTTTAAAAGCACATGCCTAAATAGGATTACTTACACATAATGAAGGTGGCAATAAGAGATTCTCCAGGAAGCCACACAATTCTTACCAAAACTTAGCTCCTTTAACATTGAGAGGTTTTAACTGTCTTAAGTAATCAAAGGCCTGATAAAGACAAAGCATAGAAGCTTTGGTTTTCTGCACAGATACATAAACCCCTTTGTTTACATTTTCTTATCAAGAGCAGACCAACAATCCAAGAAAACATTGTCTTTTGAACAGAGGGTAAAGAGTTTCAATCTTATACCAGTGTATGTTTTTTAAAATATTTTATTTATTAATTTTAATGTTTATTTATTTTTGAGAGAGAGAGAGACACACACACACAGAGTGTGAGCGGGGGAGGGGCAGAGAAAGAGAGGGAGACCGAAATCTGAAGCAGGCTCCAGGCTCTGAGCTGTCAGCACAGAACCCAACACAGGCCATGAGATCTTGACCTGATCACGACCTAAGTCGGACACTTAACCGACTGGGCCAACCAAGTGCCTCACCAGTGTATTTTTAAAATCCACTCATTTCAATCTTAGTCTGTCCTGACCACACATAAAATTCTTTTCTAAAGATTTCCATTCACAAACCTACAACTTTCTTTTGCATTCCGATTTTGTCCTAAGCCTTTTCTCTCTAAATAACCCACCTCATTTTAGGACAAAATTGTCTTCTTCCCTCAACACAAATGTATTCACATTCCTTCTATCCTCCTTATACATCTCCTGCTTTCCCACCTACAGAGTTGCTTTCCTTATCATCTCCATCAGTCTTAATGACATTTAGCAGGAGTTTAAATCTTAGAAACCTTCGTCTCCACCGAAAAGTAAGTAGTAACCAACTGTGAACTGTCTATTACATTAGGATTGTACACTAGCATATTACACTAGGTAGATTTTTGAATACATTTCATAATTTTTAGGAACATACACTTATCATAGTACAAATTTTCAGTAAGGCACAAAGCACATTTTCCAATAGATCCAAGTATCTTTAGTTTCTCTGAAATAAGAAGTCAAAAGTAGATCAACCTTATGTTTAGTAATTAATGTTTCAGTATATTATCTTACTTGGAAAAGACTTAGATTTCCAATGAATCCAACCCAATTTATCATTTAACTTAGCAAAACCTCAAAGTTTCAGGTTACCAAAGATTTTGAAAGCTATCTTAACAATTACCCATGAGAACTTTGAGACAGACAAAATTAACCATTATTTTAAGCCATTTTTTTTGCTAACAAATTGCAACAGAGATAACATGAGCTCATTTAACCTTTAGTAAACCCTGGTACAATAGAAGTTTTATATTTAATGTCGATAACTCTAAAGACCGATCTATTTTAGTTAAACCAACAAACTGTAGTTTGCTTTAAATATCAACTATGTTGCATCTGTGTCCACTAAAATCCATCAGTTTGTTCTCCATTGGCAATTTTTACCTAGGACACCTATAGGGAAATCTAATGTGGGTGGTTTGAGTCCATGTGCCTTCAGGGGAGGGGAAAGATGGTGGAGTAAAAGAGAGGTCATCTAGAAGGTCTGCAGTGTCAGATGAGCCATGAAACCAAGCAAGACACATTCTGCATGTTTTGTAAAGGTTGGGATTTGGGGGACAAAGCCATAAAGGTCTGCATATATGGGAACTCTGACCATCTAGAGGAGTTCCAGCAAAAGAGGTCAAGCTGGAAAGTAAATTATAAGAAAGGTTTCCATGAATGTCCACACCTCTTGATCTGGGAGTTTGTATTGAGGCCAGGAAACATTATATTAAAAGATGAGACATTTTTCCTTAAAACTTGGGGGTCAAATGTGTTCCCATTTTTAAGAATACAGCCCAGGGGCGCCTGGGTGGCGCAGCTGGTTAAGCGTCCGACTTCGGCCAGGTCGGATCTCGCGGTCTGTGAGTTCAAGCCCCGCGTCAGGCTCTGGGCTGATGGCTCGGAGCCTGGAGCCTGTTTCCGATTCTGTGTCTCCCTCTCTCTCTGCCCCTCCCCCGTTCATGCTCTGTCTCTCTCTGTCCCAAAAATAAATTAAAAAAAAAAAAAAAAAAAAAAAAAGAATACAGCCCAAGGGCAGGTCCAAAGAATACACATACAGAATCTGAAATAGAGGGGGTGTGCTCATAGTGGGAAAGTCTGGCTGCTGGTTTCCAAAGGGGTGGCCCACCAAAGGGAACAGAGCTCCAACTTGTGGTCACGATTTCAGTCAGGGCATCCCACTGATCTGAAAAAGGACCAGACCTTATACAGGACAACTGACTCTACTAGGGTGTCCCAAGGAGAGAGTCAGAGCAAAGGGCAATTTTAATCCTTGCTGGGGCATCCCCTGCAACACAGAAAGCTGAACACCAGGTGGCCAAATTGGGTTGGAGAAAGGATGGGGAGGACTTACCATTCAGACACGTCAGAATGTGTTTTGCCTATAGATCAAGATGGCAACTGGATCTCCAGGAAGGAAGGAAACGTGGGGGGCGTGGTGAAAGAAACACAGCAGTTGAGAGTCAGCCAGTGTCATGAAAGTGTCCCAACTGGGTCCGTAGAGTGTGCAGACTCACCCTAGACAAGTTACAGATGGAGTGTCAGAGGAGGGGAAAGCAGTTCTTTGCCCTCACACGCCTGGGCAGTCTGACCTGTTGCCTCAGACTTTGGACCACATGAGGGAGATGACCCAGCCAGAACTTCAGAAGTCTGAGGAATACTAGGGTTACACTGTGGAAATGCCAAAGAAAGAAAGGAGAGGGAGGGAAGAATCCCTCTGAAGGGCAAAGAGGGAAATCCCTCACCCTTCTAGGAAAGAATGGTCTGGTGGGTTCCCCCTGGATCTTCGGATCCTTACTGAGGGGTAACCTCACTGGAGTTTGTCAGTTCCCCAAAGAGTACTAGAGTCGGTTCACTGAGGGAAAGTCCCAAGATATTCCTGGAGAATCTGGGGACAGTCCCAGGCTAACAAAGGGTCCCAATACGGGCCACCAAATGTGGGGCACTCTGATTGGGTGGGGGCTGGCAGCACGGGTAGTGAAAGAATTCATCCAAGACAGAATGAAAGAGACACAAGTTTATTGAATACACTGCAAGAAAGTAGCGGGCAGGACAGCAAAGGAGAGATTGTCTGCCACAAGGCAGTGGCGAGGGTCCATAGTTAAAGAGCTGAGTAAGGGAGTATGGGGACATATGGAATCTTCCCTTTTTTGGTAATCTTAGGAACTGTGACTGGTTGTAAGCAGTCCATTGGTCATTTAGGGCCTGTGGCCATTTCAAGGTGGGTCGCTTAATAAGCCTGTTTGTATTCAGCTTGGTGGTCACCATGGGCCCTTTGCCTTGCTCACCTCTCCTTTGTTCAAGCCTATTGCCTACCAGTGGCCCTCACAGATAGACCTAGAGGGTATAGAGCTAAATGAAATAATTCATGTGGGACCCAAGGAATTTAACAAAAATCCCCTACCCCTGGACAAGCAGAGCAAGACTAACTCCATTTTGTGCTACACCCACCATCTCATATATAACCCCCACATGACCTACTTGTTGCTCAAGACACTCCCCCACCCTAGTCAAGCCACTGAGCACACCCTTACTGGAGACCGGCTCATATAGGAATACGGAACCACTAACCACCAAAGAATGTAAACCCCACCTTTTGCCCGCTAAACTTGCGCGCCAATTCTGACCAGAGTGATAGGCTAGTTCAAACAGTTACTATAGGGTAAATTGTAATTCAATTGGCCACCTGTGTGTGGACTAACATGACTATGCAACTTTCTGTGTGTGTTACAATCTCATTGGCCACTGGCCCCTATAAAACTGCTACGCCTTTTAACGTAGGGGTCCAAGTCCCTGCTCTGCTGTGTCGGGTATACTTGGGCCCAAGCTCAAGCTTGCAAATAAACCCTCGTGCGTTTGCATCAGTATCGGCTCCTTGGTGGTCTCTTGGATTTGAAATCGGGGGCATTACAATTCAGAGAAAGACAAAGGCTGTATGATTTCATTCATATGTGGAATTTAAGAAGCAAATGAACAAACAAAGACAAAAAAGAGACAAACAAAAAAATATACTCTTAAACACAGAGAACACACTTGTGGTTGCCAGAGCAGTGGTGGGTGGAGGGATGAACCTAACAGATAAAGAGGATTAAGCACAACAGATAAATAAACTGTGAATAACATTTTAAACAGCTTTATTGAAGTATAATTCACATATCATCCAATTTACCCTTTTAAAGTGTGCAATTCAGGGGTGCCGGGCCGGTTCAGTCAGTAGTAGAGCATGGGATTTGTAATCTCAGGGTCGTGAGTTCACAACCCACGTCAGCTGTGGAGCCTACTTTAAAAAAAAATTAAATTAAATTAAAAAGTAAAGTGTGCAATTCAATGGTTTTAGTGTATTCAATTATGCTCCCATCATCACAATCAATTTTAGAACATTTTCATCACCTCAAATAGAAACCACGTAGTCTTTACCTATGACCCCCCCCCCCTCCCCTGCCCAATCCCTCCACACTTTGTGGAGTACTTTGTGACTGGCTTCTTTCATTTAGCATAATCTTTTCAAGGTTCTTTCAGGTTATATAAGCACTTCATTACTTTTTACTGATGAATAACATTCCATAGTACAAATTTACCACAAGTTGTTTGTTTTGCTTTGTCTATTCACCAGATGAAGAACATTTGCGTTGTTCCTCCTGTTCTATTTAGCATATGAAAGCCTAGTCCTCTGAGATTACCTTTCAATTCCCAAGCAGTTTTTGAGCACAGGTATTTTTATCATTTTTATCACAGCTCCAAATTACTTCTTGGTTGGCTCATGAATGCAATCCTTGCTGAAATATATTCTGAAAACCCATAATAAAATTAAAGGATTTTGTTTTGTTTTAAAATCAGTTTATAAGACTTTTCAGAAATGTTTCTGGCAATATAGTTACTCTTTTATTTTCTTTTGTAAAATTATATGAATAAAATATTTTTTAACATCAAGAGTAAACTGACTCACAAAGACGGGGAAAAGAAATCAAAAGCCATATTCGGATGAAAAGGAACTTTTTTCCAGGAGACATAACAATGAAGCTTATGGAATTAGAACATTCTTGCCTCTCTTTTGAATCCTTCCTCAGTATAAAATTGCTGAAGAATGGGGCATCCAACTTCAGCTCAGGTTCATGATCTCGTAGTTCATGAGTTCCAGCCCCATGTCCTGCTCTGTGCTGACAGCTGGGAGCCTGGAGCCCGCTTTGGATTCTGTCTTCCTCTCCCTGCCCATCTGCCACTTGCGTTCTGTTTCTCTCTCAAATATAAACGTTAAAAAAAAGAAGAAGAAGAAGAAGTAGAAGAGTAAAAAGAAGAAGAGTAAAAAAGAGTAGAAGAGTAAAAAAGAGAAGAGTAAAAAAAAGGAGTAAAGAGTAAAAAGTTAATCAAGTTAGGAGGCATCTATCTTTACTCATGACTCGAAAATACAAAGCAGCAGTGTAGGGCAGTGTTCATCTTGATGCCCGTGTTCACGTTCTGTTGCTTCCATTTGCCATCCGTGTGTTTTCGGGACAAATTACACACCCCCTCGTCATCTCAAGAGTCCTCATCTGTAACTAAGGATTATAAGACAAGTTTTCTGTGGGAATCTTACTGCGCAATGGAATGTTTCACAAAATATGGGTATAAATATGAGGGGAAAAAAACAAGAAATCACACTGTGCGACAGTATCTTTCAATTTTCTTCAATTTCATGCAATTAACTCAAGAAGAGTCTTGGTTTGAGCCAGTAGGGCTCTTCCTTAACACCTGTCTAAAACATTTGCAAGACAGAGAGAGCAGGTAGTTACCTAACTAAAATTTTAAAATGTTGTTGGCTTTAGCATTTAGTAATTTGAGTAAAGTATTTATTAATGCCACCCTCCTGAAGGCCCTTAACCCTGAAATTTGCTCCACTGTCTAGACTTCATGCCAGGCTCAAGTACAAGGAGTCACTTACATTTTCTTATCTTCTGCCTCTTTAAACAAATGGAATTGTCCTTGGCCCCAGGGTAAACAAAATCAAGCTATAAAGTGAGTACAGCTCACTAATAAAAGATTCCCAGTGATTTGGTAGAAAACTGAAAGAAGGGAATAGGGAAAGGACAGGGAATGTAAAAGCCACATATTTTTCATTTTCTGTAAGTGTGAAATCATCCAAAACGGGCCAACCGTTTGGTTGAGTGTTTACAATGTCCTCTCCATTGCCGCCACTGGGGAAGCAGAACAAGGTAAGACTCACACTGTGAACTGTAACAGCCCAAACTCTTGGTTTTGTGGCTCAGGTTTATTCTTTCTTGTTTTCTCCCTGGCTGTCCCCTGTGGGTCCTCCACCTTCCAGAATTCCCAGTGAAGTACCTTCTCCTTAGGGTCTTACTTCTAGGACAGTAAATGTGCTTCTCTTGACTGGCAGGAGTATTGCTAACGGGGAGCACCCCAGGCAAAACGTTGTTTTATATGTTCCAGTTTTACTTTAAATTTTTGTGTTGGTTTGCATTGTGTGCCAACATTCACTCCTGCTTGTTTTCATTTTATATTTATTTACCTTCAGAAGAGAAAATTTAAACTTTTTTTTCCAAATCTTTTGATCTGATTCATATGCTAGAATGATGCCCCCACCAATGGTCTGTGATCCCAGATTTAGTAGGAGTCAAAGAATACACTAGGATTTAGAATCAGAGAGCAGTGATTTCATCCTGACCTTCCAACTAGCTGATAGTCAGGTTGTGACTATCTGAGAGAGACAATGTTGGCCCTTGAAATACAGAATTCAGAGATGCAGTTTTTGCCTTGAAACAAAATACTAGCCTGAACCTGTGCAAAGAAAAATCATAGGAAAGCATTTTTCATCCAACTAGCATTTATTGAATACCTACTATAATGCCTGGCACTGTTCTACATAGCATACAATCATGGTCAAAAGTACAGACTCTAGAATCAGACTTAATCAGTTCAAATCTCAGTTCTGCCACTTACTAGTCGTGTGACCTTGGACTATGTACTTTACTAATCTGTGCTTCCATTTCTCCATCTATAAAAGGAGAATAGTGAGAAGTACCTACCCCAGAACATTATTATGAGGACAAAATGAGTTCATATTTTTAAAGCACTCATGGTAGTGCATTTTAAAGCACTCATTTCCTAGCATATAGAAAATGGTATATAAGTTTTTGTTAAAGAAATAAAAATAGGCACCAAGAAACAAGGCAAAGCCCTGTTTGCAGAGATTTAAATTCTAGCAGGGAGAGAAACAATAAGCTAATAAACATATCATATAACAAAACACTGTGATAGATACTAGGAGGAAAAATGAATGAGCCCCAAGGATGAGGGTGTACTTTGGATAGTGTGGCCTAGGAAAGTGTCCCTGAAAAGTGACTGTAATAGTCAGGGTTTTCCAGAGAAACAGAAGCAGGATGGATGGATGGATGGATGGATGGATGGATAGGAAGAGAGAGAGAATGAGAGAGAGATTTATTATACGGTATTAATTAGCTCATATGATTGTGGAGGCCAAGAAGTCCCAAGATCTGATGTGTACAATCTGGAGATGCACAAAAGCTAATGGTACAGCTCTATAGCCTGACAGCCAACACATGATGGTAGATTCCAGTCCAAGTCTGAAGACCTGAGAACTAAGGAGCAGCAGAGGCAGGAGATCAATGTCCCGGCTCATGAAGTCAGGCAGAAAGCTAATTCAACTTTCCTTCTACTTTTTGTTTTAATAAGGCCCTTCACAGATTAGATAATACTCACCTACACTGAGAAGGGCAAACCACTTTACTCAGTTCCCCAATTCAAATGCTAATCTCTCCTGGAAACACCCTCACAGACATACCCAAAAATAGTTTAATCAGATATCTGAGCATCCCATGATCTAATCAAACTGACATAAATTTTAACTATCACAGTGACATCTGAGTGCCTATACAAAGAGGGTCGGGGAATGTACCATGTAGCTATCTGAGGAGATATTTTTCCAGGCAGAAAGAACAGTAAGTACAAAGGCCCTGGGGTAGAGTATTTCTAACATTCAAGGAGCTACAAAAAAGCCACTGAGACTGGAGTGAAGTAAACTTATAAGGATGTTCACTGAGCCCAAAACTGCATCTTAGAGCTCTGGAAGTAGCCCTACACACAAGCTATTTGAAATAACCCAAGAATTGATCATTGTCACCTATAGATAGTGGGATTTGAGGTCATTTTAAATTTCTTTTGAATTTTCCCAATTTGCCTCTATAGACTTACTCTCTTTAGAATCAGGGAATAAAAAAAAAAAAAACTTTAAAACTTATGGAGTTAAATCTGTCGTTTTGGTTTTTTTTTTTTTTTTAATAGTTGAAGAAACTGAAGGAAGAGAACTTATATCTCCAGATGCTGCAGAAACTTAAATCTTGGTTGTTTTATTCCTACTTCTGGGAGTCTTGGCACCAGCATGCTCAAACTGATAAGCCTCCCTTACTTCATGAAGGTTCTAACTGGTGAAGTACTGGACTCTTACCATGAGCAGGCAGCCAGGAACTAGAGGACATTGGTTAGGGGAGCAAGTCACCAAAAGTGATAACCCAAGAAAACAGGAAGCCACTCAATCTTCTCACCCAGCGGGACTTCCAGACTTTGATCTTGTATGTAAGGTCCACAAAAGTGGAACTCCTTCAAGTCATTCTACCTAATATAGTCATAGCTAAGTTGTAACTGTAATTTGCCTAAAATTTAGCAAAAAAAAAAAACAACTTAGCAAAAAAAAAAATTATTTTACTTAGCATACTTTCCTATAGTGAAAGAATAATTATGTAGAAAAGTGAGTTTTAAAAATTGATTCACCAGGGCGCCTGGGTGGCACAGTTAGTTGAGCATTCAACTCTTTTTTTTTTTTTAATATTGTATTTATTTTTGAGAGAGAAGACACCAGTGGGGGAGGGGCAGAGGGGGTAGGGGGGGAGAGAGGATCTGAAGTGGGCTCCTCGCTGACAGCAGAGAACCCGATGCGGGGCTTGAACCCACAAACCATGAGATCATGACCTGAGCTGAAGTCGGATGCTCAACCAACTGAGCCACCCAGGCACCCAAGCATTCAACTCTTGATTTCAGCTTGGGTCATGATCTCATGGTCATGAGATCAAGCTCTGAGAGTTTATTGTTTCTCTCCCATGCCCAGTGTGGAGCCTGCTTAAGATTCTCTCTCCCTCTCTTCTTTCTGCCCCTCTCTTGCTTGCGCTCTCTCTCTAAAAAACATAAAAATAAAAATTGATTCATCTGTTCCACAAGCATCTATGGAGGGACTCCTAGGAGAAAGGCACTGTGCTGTACAGTAAACAAAGTGTCTCAGAGAACTTAGAGCCCAGTGGGAGACACAACATGGAATAAGCATGCAAATGGTTATATCCTTACAGCTGAGGTTTGCGCTAGGAAGGAAAAGGTGGAGTGCAAAGAAGACTATGACTAAGACTATCCCATCTAGACTGGGATGCCTTGGGATGCATCCCAGGAAGTGCTATTTAAGTTGACATCTAAAAGATGAGACCTAGAGGAGCAGAAAGAAATGTTGAAGACAAGGGGAATGTTCCAGGAAATAGAACTGCAAATGTGATGGCCTTGAATGTCAGAGGAATTGGGGGTGTTCAAAGAAAGGAGGGAACCTTGGGTGTTGGGAAACAGTGAGAGAGATGGGGAGTGTTGAGACCTGAAAATTGACACTACAGCAAGAGCCAATGCAGTGCCTTTCACTTGGATGAAGAACATTGAAATTACCTTCGGAGCAATGCCAAGTCAATGAAGACCTTATGCAGAGGGCTGATAATATTTTTACTCTAATATTTTATCTAAAGATATCACTCTGTGGCACCTGAGTGGCTCCGTTGGTTAAGCACCCAACTTTGGCTCAGGTCATGATCTCGAGGTTTGTTAGTTTGAGCCCCACATCAACCTATCTGATGTCAGCGTGGAGCCCACTTTGGATCCTCTGTCCCCCTCTTTCTCTGCCCCTCCCCTGTTCACTTATTCTTTCTCCCTCAAAAATAAATCAATATTGGGGTGCCTGGGTGGCTCAGTTGGTTAAACATCTGACTTTGGCTCAGATCATGATCTCTAGTTTGTGAGTTCGAGCCCCACATTGGGCTCCGTGCTGACAGCTTGGAAACTGAAGCCTGCTTTGGATTCTGTCTGTCTGTCTGTCTGTCTCTCTCTCTTCCCTTCCCCCACTCACATACTCTCTCTCTCAAAAATAAACATTAAAAAAATATTTTAAAACACCACTCTGAAGATTCAAAGTGTAACAAACACAACCACATTTTATTTCCCATAAATTACCACATTAAGCTAAAGGAACTAGATATACTGTAGATGCAAAATCAGAGGTAACTGTGTAGCTTCTGTACTTAGAAGATACAAGTCTTAATATTGATTAAAAATATTTACGCTGTATTGACAGCCTACTAATAATTACGTGGGAAAATAAAAATCTGATTTTAACAACGTCCACAGATCTTTATTATTTTGGTTGGCTCAAAACAAGTATTGTCATTTTAATCTGGTTTAAATAAGTGAGCAGTTAGGGGTACCTAGCTGGCTTGGTAGAGTATGAGACTCCTGATCTCGGGGTTGTGAGTTCAAGCCCCATGTTGAGTGTAGAGATTATAAATAAATAAACTTAAAAAAAAATAGGTAAGTGAACTAAGAAAAAAATGAAAGTAAGATATGAAACTAAGATTAGATCATAGAGTCTGTTTGACAAGAGAATTTTGTTTACCTACAAATTGTAAAAAATGCCCAGTCATTGTCATTTTTGTCAAATTTTGTCAACTTTGCATAAGACCACCAGAGAAAACTACTCAAAGTTGAGAGTTGAGTTTATTAAATTTACTGCAGGAGAGGACAGTGCCACCTTGACTCAATTGTGACTGGGAAGGAGGGGAGGAGGGTGGATTAAGGAAGGGTTAAGGATTAAGGCTTTGAAGGTCTAGACTTTAGTGGTTTAAAGAAGATCCTTCTAGACAGAGACCTGGTTGGAACTGGCAAAGTTTATGACAGCAAAGTGAGGATTTAAAGTAATTTTCGATAAGTAAACTGTTGTCAGAGAAGCAAGCTTTTTTCCAGGTGAGCAAGCTGTTATCTTAATAGCAAATGTTCCTACAGATGATCTTCCCAGATACACTGACTGGCAAGCACATCCTAAAGCAAATAGTGAAGTTATGTAGTCTTTATTTTCCTGGGCAAGATTATCCTGGAACAAAAAATTAAAGCAAATAGCCTCAATTTCCACTTTTCCTTTAAAGAATTCTCCTTTTAAAATCCACTAATGCAAGAGATCAATGAGCTATAGTTCAGAAAAATAATTGCTTAGTTGGTGGAGAATGCAACTTTTGATCTCAGAGTTGTGAGTTTAAGCCCCGTGAGCATAGAACTTACTTAAAAAAAAAAACAAAAAACAGATAAAAGTGAAAGGCCATACAATGGAATATCATTTAGCCATAAAAAGGAATAAAGTACTGATACATTCTACATGAATGAACCTTTAAAACATCATACCAAAGGAAAGGAGCTAGCTACAAAGGCCACATATTATATATCATTTCATTCATAAGAAATATGCAGGATAGGCAAACCCAGAGGCAGAAAGTAGATGAGTGATTACCTAGGGCTTGGAGGAAGGGAAATGGAGGGACACCACTAAGGGTACAGGCTTTCTTTTAAGGATAATGACAATGTTCTGGAATCAGATAGTGGTGATGGTTGCACAACTTTGTGAATATATTTTAAAGAAAATCACTTCATGGTGTCGTACCTGGGTGCCTCAGTCAGTTGAATGTCAGTTGAGTGACTCTTGTGGGATCGAGTCCCATGTTGGACTCTGCACTGGGCATGAAGCCTGCTTGGGATTCTCTCTCTCTCTCCCTCTGACCCTTTCCCCTGCTTGTTCTCTCTCTCTCTCTCTCTCAAAAATATAATTAATTAATTGTACACTATGTAAATGTGCATTACACCTCAATTTTTATTTACTTACATTTAAATATTTATTTATGTTTGAGAGAGAGAGCACAAGTAGGTGAGAGACAGAGACAGAAGGGAACAGAGGATCTGAAGCAGGCTCCATGCTGACAGCAGAGAGCCCAATGCAGGGCTCGAAAGTGAGATCATGACCTGAGCAGAAGTTGGAT
Source organism: Panthera uncia (assembly GCF_023721935.1). NCBI lineage: Eukaryota > Metazoa > Chordata > Mammalia > Carnivora > Felidae > Panthera > Panthera uncia. The sequence continues at coordinate 62,581,624 of NC_064809.1, read as the reverse complement.
ACTTAACAAACTGAGGCACCCAGGTGCCCCACATCTCAATTTTTAAAAGACAAGGAAAAGACTGAATAGGACCATCCCTGACCTCCACCCCTTGGTTCCTGGGCTCATATATTTAGCTACGAGGGAAAGGTATAGTTGCTGTCTACTGATTTAAGTCAATTATTCATCCTGTAAAACAGCATCTCAATCCTGTAAGGTAATTTTCTTTCCGCTAATGTAGTAACTGGATTTTTAGCAGGCCAATCTACCATTTTGTCAAGCCAGATGCTTTTGGGTTGTTGGAGCTTGTGATAATGTTGGTGTATCCTGAGTGTAATTCCATTCTATTATGTCCTTCCATATAAACAAGTTCCTTGGTCTGAAGTGATATGTATGGAACATAAATGGCAATGAGTATGGTCTTCTGTTTAGTGCTGGTGGAGCGCTTGGGGCAGGAAAAGATTAATTCATTTCTGAAATATGTTTCTATGCCCAGGAGAACAAACTGCTGCTCCTTCCATGATGAAAAGTGTCCAATGTACTCACCTGCCTCCAAGTAGCTCATCAGTTCCTTGGAGAATGGCGTGCTCTGTCTGGAACTCAGCATGGCTTTGACTCACAGCACACGGGTACCCAGCAGAGGCAGAAGTGAGGGGAGGTCCACGCAGAGCCTACTTCCCTGCTGCCATCTCACTTTATAGATAGGCCTAGTAAGCAAACACCAGGGTGGCTGGTGAAAGAGGTTGACTGACACCCACAGTACTGGATATACTGTTTCTGACCAGCAAGTCAACCCATTAGCCCCTGTCCATGAATCAATGTTAATTCATACATCAGGATACCTATCCACCAAAGTCCAAAGTTGATAACCAGATGCAATGGCTCGTCAGTCACTCTCATACTTGCTTAATAGGTTTATCAAACCAGATAGGGAATTCTGTTCTGATAGTTATTTATTGTTGTTTTTGTTGCCTGTTTAGACTAGTCAGTTTGTAGATGCTATAAAGGTGAATGAACCAGTACTTTATCTCTGCTTCACTTTAATCACATCCAAGAATCTGCTCTTATAAAGGCCGTGGGGTATTTCAGTATAAGTAACTCAAAAGTCATTTAAAAGAACTACTCTCATCTGTTCCTGGTGGCAGGCTATAACAAGGTTGGCTTTATCACTGTCATTTAGTATCATTTCTAAGTAGGGCTATAAAATAGTTCTGGCTGGAGTCAGCATACTAAACAAACCCAGTTCATAAACCAGGACCCTACTTTCTTTTCATTCACTCCTCATGCAGCCATATGTGTGGACTGAGGTATGACAGAACGCTGAGGTGACTTGCTTATATATTCTAATTATGCCTTAAGAGCTGCTTGGAGCGCCTGAGGGGCTCAGTCGGTTGGGTGTCCGACTTCGGCTCAGGTCATGATCTCATGGTTTGTGAGTTCGAGCCCCACATCGGGCTCTGTGCTGACAGCTCAGAGCCTGGAGCCTGCTTCGGATTCTATGTCTCCTCCTCTCTCTGCGTCTCCCAAACTTGTGCTCTGTCTCTCTCTGTCTCTCAAAAATAAATAAATGTAAAAAAGCATTAAAAAAAAAAAAAGAGCTGCTTGGACTGGCCATGTATATACTGTTTCCTGTAACAATGAAATGCTGCTGCACCAACCCAATTATATAGTTTTGTGAATCAGAGAATACCCCATTCATGATGGACAGTTCAGCATAGTCAATTTATGTCCTAAGAACAGGGCCTGGTAGCAATCTAGGAACTCTTTTTCCAAATGGAGAATACTTGTCAACAAAAGAGGGCATGATGCTAGGGGTTTTTGCTAGAATTCCCCTTTAAAATAAAGGCGGGGGGGGGGGCGGGGTTTGGAGAGGATTCATACAGCACCAAAACTCCCTGTACCATTGGACTCCCTGGGCCATTAGGCCAGAGGGGAAGATGGCTTGCACCATAGCCTGAGCATGGTATAGAGCCTTCTCTTGCTTGTGGCCTCATATAAAGGTGGAGTTGTGTGAATTACTTTATAAATTACTTAGGGCAACACATCCATTTATGGTGTATGTTACCCACGACCCCAAAGAGGTTCATCAAACACTGTGCCTCTTTGTGGTGAGTGGTACAACTTGTGCGCCAGACTATAGTCAGACCCCCAAAATCTCACTAATGTGGCAGTCCTTGAATTTTTTTACATTTATTTCCCATCCTCTGGCATGTGTGTGTTTTATTAAGTCTTACAGAATGCTTACTTTTTTTCCTATTTGTCAGGTCTATCTCGTTAGCATAATATCATCAAAGAAATGGACCAAAGTTCTACAGGATATCAAGATGACAAATCTTACTCTATAAAAGAAAGGAAATTGTTCAAAGGCAGATGTCTAAGCTACACGTAGATATACTCATTGTTATATGTCCATGTCCTAGAGGTAGAAAGAATTATCGTCAGGAGGCAAGAGGGCAACTAGGTGCTGAATCAGCCCACAGGGGAACTCAGATAAGGCCTCAGACAGGCTCTACCAGGGTGCCACTGATAACTCCCACAAGCCTATGGGGATCCCAGTGACAGAGAGATACATCTGTGGAAATCTTCCACCCACCCTGTAACACTGTATTATCCAAGAAGAAACATGTGGTCAAATAGTCACATGTAGCTATTTAACTTTAAATTCATTAAAATTAAGTAAAATTAAAAATTCAGTTCCTCAATAGACACAGGTGGCCAGCAGCTGCAGTTAGACCATGTAGATACAGAACTATTGGCCAGTGCTGCTATACAAAGCCAGAGTAGGGGTAGCTGGTGATATTTCCCTGACTAACCAATAAACAAGGTTCCTAAAAGCCTATAGAACCAAATAGGGCAATCCCTACACAGATTCTGCTAGTCATTTAGTATTGGTTTGGACCTGTCTGGACTATGCCAGTTTGTAGCTGCTACACAGGTGAATGAACAGTCCCTCTCTATCTGCTTCACATTTAATCATATCCAAGAATTTGCTCATGAAAGGAAGGTCTGTGGGATATTGAAGTATACTAATTCAAAGGCTATTTAAAGAGTTATTCTCTGGGAAAAGACAGTCTCTTCAATAAATGATGCTAGGGAAACTGGAAGCTACCTACAAAAGAATGAAACTGGGCCACTCTCTTATACCATACACATAAATAAACTCAAAATTGATAAAAGATCCAAATGTGAAATCTGACACCATAAAACATCTGGAAGAAAACCATAGGCAGTAATCTGACACTGGCCTTAGCAACATTTTTCTAGATATGTCTCCTCAGGCAAGTGAAATGAAAGCAAAAATAAACTATTGGGACTACACCAAAATACAATGCTTTTGCATAGCAAAGGAAACCATCAACAAAACTAAAGGGCAACCTATTGAATGGGAGATGACACTTGTAAATGATATACCCAATAAGGGATTAATATCCAAAATATATAAAGAACTTATACAACTCAACACACACACACACACACACACACATACACATTAGATTAAAAAATGGACAGAGGACCTGAATAGACGTTTTTCCAAAGAAGTCACACAGATGGCCAAGAGACACATGAAAAGATGCTTAACATCACTCATCATCACGGAAATGTAAATGAAAACCTTCAGAGGATACCACCTCACATTTGTTAGAATGGCTAAAATAAAAAACACAAGAAACAACTAGTGTTGGTGAGGACATAGAAAAAAGGGAACCCTTGTGTACTATTGTCAGAAATGCAAATTGGTATAGCCACTGTGGAAGACAATATGGAGGTTCCTAAAAAATTAAAAATAGGGGCACCTGGGTGGCTCAGTTGGTTGAGTGTCTGACTCTTGATTTTGGTTTAGGTCATGCTCCCAGGGTTGTGGGATCAAGCCTCATGGAAGGCTCGGTGTTGGGCATGGAGCCTAAGATTCTCTCTCTGTCTCTTTGTCTCTCTCTCTCTCCCTCTGCCCCCTTTCCTCCACTTGTGCACTCTAAGAAATAAACAAATTTAAAAATAAATAAATAAATAAATAAAAATAGAATTACCATATGATCCATTTCCATTATTATTTACCCAAAGAAAAAGTTAAAAAGATATATGTGTTCCTATGGTTATTGCAGCATTATTTACAATAATCAAAATATGGAAGCAGCAGTGTCCATCAATAAATGAATAAAGATGTCATACACACACAAACACACACACACACACACACACACACACACACACACACACACAGAGCCCAATATTACTCAGCCATAAAAAAGAATAAGATCTTGCCATTTGTGACATGTATGGACCTAGAAGGTGAAATAAATGAAGTAAAATGAAATAAGAAAAATAAAGACAAATACTGTATTATTTCACTTATATGTGGAATCTAAAAACCAAAACAAAGGAACAAACAGACTCATAAATATAGAGAACTAATGGTTGCCAGAGGGGCAGTGGTTGGGGGGAATGGGTGAAATGGGTGAAGGGGAGTGGGAGGTACAGGCTTTCCAGTCATGGGATGAATAAGTCATGGGGATAAAAGGTACAGCATAGGGAATATAGTCAGTGGTATTTATAATAGAGTTGTATGGTGATACACTTACAACCATACACAAGATGGGAGCTACACTTTTGATTGTAACGTAATGTATGCACTTGTCAAATCACTATGTTGTACACCTGAAACTAATTTAACATTGTGTGTCAACTATACTTCAACTAAAAAATAGATAAAAATAAGAGTTATTCTCATCTGTTTCTAGTGGCATGATATACACAATAAGGTTGGCTGCAATAAGAATTCATTTTTTATTAGTCATTGACATAACACAAGTGTCTTTTAACATATTTTTCCTAATAACCACACTTTTAAACAGTTTCTGACAGATAATTTAGTTATTCAACAAGTGCTTCACATAAGTGATACATGCTGGATTCTTGTATTTTGGGTAGAGTTCCAGGTTCTTATTAATTTGCTCCTTATTAATTAACGTATCAGTTCTTTCACCTGTCCATAGAGGAAGTATAGCAGGAGAGTGAAGAGCCCATGGATGAAGTCAGAGAGCTGGGTTTGAGACTGTCACTCACTTTTGAACATTTAAGCCCAAATGTTCACTCATCAATAGTCATTCATTTATTCATAAAATAAATATCTTAAAAATAAGCCAGGAATTGGGTATACAATGGTGGAAAAAAACCAGTTTTCTGTTTAACACTGAGAATAATGATACCTGTGTCTCAAGGTTGTATGTGTATTGAGATAATATATGCTAAGTGTCAAGGAATAAGCTGGCATAGCAATTGGTAAATTCTAAAAAAATAAGTACCTCTTATGTACCTAGAGATACTTGAACACCTTTTATGTGCTAACATGTCCTGACTGTCCCATTCAGTGGTGACAGGCTACACATGACTATTGAGAATCTGAAATGCTAATCTGATTAGGATGTACTATAAATATAAAATAAACACTAAAATTCAAAATCTCAATATCAAAAGAAAAGAAATATCTCAGTAATTTTCATATTACATGTTGATAATATAGTTTAAATATATTGGTTAGATGAAACACATTATTAAAATTAATTTTACCAATTTTTTTGCCCTTAAAAATTTTTACTTATTTTGAGACAGAAAGAGAGAGAACAGGGGAGGGGCAGAGAGAGAGAGAGGAGGAGAGAGCATCCCAAGCAGGCTCCATACTGTCAATGCAGTGACGTTTTTTTACACTTTTTAATTGGACTACTAGAAAACTTAAAATTACATATGTGGCCCATATTTCATTGCTATTGCACAGCATTGTGCTAGACAATAGGCAATGTGAATATAAATAAAATTAAGCCAGAGTCCCTGCATTCAAGCTCCTAATCTGTCTAGGGATTGAGATTAATTGTAATATAACATGATAAGCATTCCTACAGCAACATAAAAATTCAGCAAGCTGGTTTTATATAAAGAAACAATAGGGAACAGTGGCATGGGCAGCAGGATAGAAAGAGGTCTTCCCCTCACAGAAAAACTGACCTTAGGGAAAGGCATTTGAGGAGGTTCTTCATAGCCCCATGGGTTATTTGACTAATGCTGGGAGTTTCCACAGCCACCTGGATGCTGTTGGGATTCAGACACAGTGGCTATATCTGAAGTGCACAGTGTGGGGACAGACCAGCCTAACTGCAATGATCACATGGGACTGGATCACTCAAAGGGATGATGTGACTCCAGGGGATATGCTTACATAAGGCTTTAGTAAAATTAAAGGATACAGTACAGGAAGGAAAGCACAGGCAGATAGAGATCGGAGGCTTCAGGGCACAGCTCCCAGGGCCCTTGGTTAATCACACAGAACATACTTTGTCTTGCAGTATGAACTACCAAGATAGGAGCAAGATATTATAATCTCAGGGATGCTGAGGCATGAGTTTACTGAGGGGTTTTATACTATATACCAGGGAGTTAAAACCAGGTTAGGTAACCATTTAACTATATGCATCATCGTCTATTCTTATTTTGGCCAAGAAGCCAGACTTCCATTCCAGGCTTCCCTGGAATAAACACATAGCTACCTAAATCTAACAGAAAGGTCATGCTTCCATTCCCATACAACAAAAGAATTTAGGGCTTAATGTAGTAAAGACTGTGGTAGGGAGCCTCTAGGATGGTCCCTAGTGACCTCTAAACCCCTTTTCCTTGAATGTGGGCTGGAAATTTGTGACTCACTTCTAAAAAATGAATATAACAAAACAACAGGATGTCATTTCTGAAATTAAGTAACAAAAAGACCGTGACTTTCCTCTTGCCTGCTCTTTCTCACACTCATGTTCTATTGCTTTGAGGAAGTCAGCTGCCATGTTGTAGGCTGCCTTATCGAGAAACCAGTATGGCAAAGAATTGAAGGAAGCTGCAGGCCAATGCTGGCAAGGAACAGAAGCACTCAGTCTAAAAGCCTGAAACACCTGAACCCTGACAACAATCACATGCATGAGTTTGGAAGTGGATCCTTCCTCAGTCAAGCCTTCAGATGAAACTACAGTCCCAACCAACAACCATGATTCAGCCTGTGAGAGACCTGAAGGAGGCACCCAGCCCAGCACACCCAGATCTCTGAAACTTATGAACTGTGACATAATGTTTTAAGCCTTACATAGTGTCAGTACCTGATGGAGGAATCTAACAATGAGTTTCAGTCTGCAAAAGGATAAACACATGATAGTATGTTCCAAATCTATGAAGTTGGTATATAGTACTAAATCACAAATGAAGGGAAGAGTAAGGGAAGTTAAGGTCACACTGACACAAGGTGAAGCGGGGGGGGGGGGGGAGCACAAGGCCTCTAGTAATTATAAGTGCAAAGCCAAACAGAGGTGGAAACTGAAGGGCCGTCTGTGGGAGTAGTATATTGGGATTACATAGCAGACATATTCAAGCAAATTAATCCAGCACTTCTAATAATGGAGAAAGGGCAAATGTTCGTAACTATCATGTAATGAAACGTTCCTTGGTAAGGAATGTATTGTAATCACCGACTTTGGTGTTTTGGACCAAATTAGAAGTTCTTTGATGACTACATTAATTCTTAGGTGCTCCTTTATTACTTTAAAGCTGTTTGACCTTATTTCTCTGTAACTCAGTTTTCTTATATGTATAACAAGGACAATATAACTTCCTGGTTTACTATGCATACTAAATAATCATTCATGACAGGCAGTGAGTAAAGGTCTAAAGGGCATACTTGAGTATGAGCACAAAACTTAACTATCCACACATTTTGTTTCCTACAAGATTCTTTGAAGCATCCAAAAGGAACGGAGTTAATTCTCCCCATGCATAGGAAGTTAATATTTTGCTCAGCCCATTCAGTCATGAGTAAGTATACGTTTTACATTTGATATGAGGTCTTAAAAATAATTAAAAGTGTTTGGGGTCCAGAAAATAATAACAACGTAGGAGCCACATTTTGGATATGCAATCAAAGCAATCAGAGCAGGCAAATTCCCAATGACCAATGGAATTTAACACATCTAAAATGTTCCCAAAGTGACAGAACAGTTCTGATCATCAAATCCCCACAATTACAACAGCCTAGACTCTCAAACATTATCAACATGTAGTTACAGAGAGATCAGATAATAGAAGACAGGAAGGAAGTGACTGAAAAGGACTTAGAAAAGAAAATGCTCAATTTCCTTTCCTGCTCCTTCCAACTCTTTCAATTCAGGTCAATGGTCTGTTTCTTGCTATTAAAAACAACAATTATCTCATAGACAAATCCATTCTACTTAGGCAAAGCAAAAGTTGGGAGAAACTACAAAGATTTCAAATTAAACCTCAATTTGTTTCATGAAATTTATCCTGAAATATCAGCTATGAAAATAATCATGTCTGTGAAAATGGTGTTCAGAGTACAAGTCCATTCCTTTCTAAAAGTTATGCTGAGTTGACTCAACCACTAAGAGGTGTGGGTTAATTTATTCAAGACTGTTGCCTTGCAGGCTGGCCTCCAAGTAAAAGCTCTATGGAAACTGGACACAGGCTTAACGTAATCAATTCCTGGTCAGCCTAAAGACTTCAACTCCCTAGTTACACAGGCAAGGCAGGCCTCTCTACCTACTCAGTGGCACAATCTAGAAAAAACATTACTCCCTCTTGTTCTCCCTTACCCAATCTACCATCAAGTTCCACTGGCTCTTCCTTTGGAACATAGGTTCAAACTGTCTAGTGCATTTTATATTCTAGTGCTCAATACAGACACATATGGCTAATGGCTACCATTTTCAACAATTAAGCTCATTGATTACCTTCTGGTTACCTGTATCTACAGCAGGTTTACTAGGATTACTAGGTTTACTAGGACTATCGAAATGCTATCAGCTTGTATCACTTAACCTTCCTCAGCAAAGCTTTCTTCAAGGTGTATTCACACCCTTTTCAGGGCACCTTCCCAATCTTGATGTAAAATAATCTGACATTCAGTCTCAAGCTTTGCTTTCTTGACTATTTCAGAAGTCCTGATGGCTGTTTGATGTGATAGTCTTCATTTAACTATAGTTTCGCTGCAGTCCTGATTCATACTCCATAATCTCTGCTCTGTAGTCTAAACTTGATATAGGAGAGTTTTGAATACTTCTGGGTTCTATTTTTAAACATCTAGAGTTGGAAGAAAATGAACCTTGAATGCACTCCTTTAAACCTGGAAATAGTAACAAACCAACATTATTTATGCTTCTACTGTAATAACAACATATTATTTGTGCTCCTTTCTCTGGACCCTTATCTTGAAAAGAAACTCAGGTAAAAATTAATTGGGAAGACTAGTAGTTTTGGCCACTTCCATCTAGATAAAGGCAAGAGAAGGTACTAACCTGGCTGTGGTAAGGTAATATAAGGCATTCCAAAGTAAGAAAATTTCTGTAATTGTATTTCATCTTTTGTTAACATTTATGCCCCTCATAAATATCAACTGACATTTGGACACTTGCTTTTTCTCATCTTCCAGATTGGAAATTCCTTAGAAGAACTTGTTTTACTCCTCTTTGCAGCTTCTGTTGTAGTACCATACTTTCCACAGAGCTTCATACATTATAGGTATTTAACACTTGCAAATTTCCATTTCCAGGAACTAAGGTATATGTAACATGCTGCCCAATGTTACCAGTCAGATGGATTTTTTGTTTTTTCCTTTAAAATCAGTTTTATTAATGCTTTCTTTCTGTAGTCATTCTTTAGATGAATATCTGATTTCTTTGACCTTTCACTCTTGCATCTCACTTCTATTTTCAGTTCCCTTCTTCCTGAAGAAATTTCATTGGTCTTTCTTTCATTGAGGGTTTGTCTTTTGCTGTATCATGCATAAAGAATATTTTAGACACACTGCTCAGAGCTTCAAACACCTAAAAGACTGAATTTATCTTTTTACTAATTTTAGTGGTTTATGCAGGCTACTCTCTCCTGTCCTTTGAAAATTCATGGTCATAGAATGTTCATTGGTACCTATAATAAGGTTCTAGCCTTAACATTGTAAAAGGCACTCCTAATATGAAAAGTATTAAAGAATAACAAAAGCAGCCATTCAACATTGTTACATGCAACCTTATATACAACCCTGTTTTACACTATACTAGTTTTTTGAAATATTTGAAAGTTAGTGTTGGCTTTTGGGAATGATGCAAGCCTGAATACATTCAGGGTGCCTGGGTGTCTCAGTGGTTAAGCGTCCTACTTTTGGTTTCGGCTCAGGTCATGATCTAAGGTTCATGGGTTCGAGCAGCACATCAGGCTCTGTGCTGACAGCATGGAACCTGCTTGGGATTCTGTCTCCCTCTCTCTCTGCCCCTACCCCACTCATGCTCTCTCAAAAAAAAATAAAAAATTAAAAAAAAAGACTAACCATATCCATCTGTGCTTGCTCCTTAATCACCACTGTAATCACTGATTTTTTAAACCATCTTAAAAAACTGAGGAATTGAGATATGTCAATATTTATTCCATGAAAAATTCAAACATTTAACAAGTGTTTTTGTTTAAAAGTAAACCTATTACATGGTTACATAAATAGCATTTTTATGGAAAATATATATCCAAACAAAATTATGAAAAGTCTGGCCTTGTTTTACATTTCTGCCAATCTCTTTAATGTCTGACTTGATAGAAGACCCTTGAATTTCCTACCTACTTGTGCATTCAGCTTGTTGTTGAGCCATGCCATGGTTTAAGTGTATTAGGAAATCCCATCTCACACACATAGATGGCTTATGTGCACAAGAGCTTTCTTCCAGCTTTTTCAGATAATCGCATAATATTCTTCTTGGACACTGCACCAAAAGCTGACAGTGTTCCCTAAAGGTTAGTTGCAACATGGAAGCTTGACATGATAGGTATCTTTTTGCATTCTTCTATCGAAATCCATTTGGTCTACCTGGCATTTTCAATAATCTCTTATCAACATGCATCGGTCATCAGAAAACATTGGTTCACTAAGTTATGCAGATCTTCCAAATATTGACATACATCAAAAATTATATTCAGGGGTGCCTGGCTGGATGAGTCAGTTCAGCATGTGACTCTTGATCTCAGGGTTGAGTTCAAGCCCCCCTTTGGGCATGGAGCCTACTGTAAAAATTTTTTTTAAATGATCAAACTCATTTTCACTGAGCTGACCAGAGGTCTAGTAGTAAGATGCTATCAAACTCCGTCTGATATAAGTTTTCCAAAATCTGAATTTTTTTAGAAAGCTCATTTTATCATTGGTAATAAATATCTTTATTTTCATGGAAATGTGAGGAGGGCAGTTTTCAGAAAAATGTCAATGATTCCTTCAAGTAAAAATGACATCCTAAGGTTGAGTTAGTTCCCAAGTCAAAATGTTACATTTTTCCTCAATGACCAATGTATCATTATTGCTTATAATCTCTGCTTCAGATTGTTCTGAAATGCAGTTTCTGTACTTGCTATTTCACCACTTAGAATATTTAAAAGACGTGTACTCAAGGGTTGAGATTTAATTATATTAGCAATTTTCACTACTTTTTCAAAGACATTAAGACTTAAAAAAAATATGGTGTCAGCAGTTTTCCCAACCACTGCTTTTCTAACTGAATCTTATCATTGACATGAAACCATCAAATAGTCAAAATGAGCACAGCTGCTTAGTAGTTTATGAAAAGCCCAGTCTTCTGTAGTCTTCGGAACATAGTTTTTAAACTTGTAATAAAATACACATAAAAGTTACTATCTTAAGGACTTTTTTTTTAGTAAAAAAGATTTTTTTTAATGTTTATTTTTCAGAGAGACAGAGATAGAGTATGAGTGAGTTAGGGGCAGAGAGAGAGGGAGACACAGAATCTGAAGCAGGCTCCAGGCTGTCAGCACAGAGCCCAATGTGGGGCTCGACCTCACAAGCTGTGAGAACATGACCTGAGCTGAAGTCAGATGCTCAATCAACTGAGCCACCCAAGTGCCCCTCTTAAGGATTTTTAAGTGTGCAGTTCAGTGATGTTAAGGATATTCACAATAGCAAAACTGAAACTATACTCCCCTTAAACTCCCCATTTCTCCCTACTCCCAGAAACGTGGTTAAGTATGAACCATATATATATATATATATATATATATATATATATAATTTGTTATTTTATGTATTATATATAATTTATACATAATATATAATTTATTATATTTTCATAAAATCTCAGTGCCATATGTATTATATATAACATATATAATATATACAATTTATAAATATATATAAATATAATATATATGGCACTGAGATTTTATGAAACTAACCAACACATTTCTAGGAGTCATAAAGTAAAACCCAGAAACATTATTTTGCCTTCTTTCTTCCAATTTCCTGACCCCAGTAAAATGTTTGCTCTTCTTCTGAATGCAACCTAAAAATATTTACTTCTGACAGCTTAATTTAACATTTCTCCTTTTAAAAACACCCTTCTAAAATGTGTCCTGTTGTGAGGGTAGAAAACGAAACACAATCCATTATGACTTCACATATATATTTTTAAAAAATAAATGTTTATTTCAAGTATGAAAAGTAATGTTTAAACATTATCCAAAAATTATGTTCAGCTTAACAAGTACAAAACAAGACTTCTGACAAAGTTTACAATTAGGTATAAAATACTTAAGAATATACTTTGACGTTCACAGTGAGCATTTTTGAAAAATAAGTTTTGCTAATAAGCTTTAGAAATAAAAATATATTTACAGTCCCAGCTAAAATAAACAAGTCCTTAACTGAGAACAACAGTCCTCCCTCAGGATCGATAGTTAGCATTTCAAAATAAACAATGGTAAACTTTGTTCAGTAATGTCAAAATTCAATACCTTATGGTTTTGCTGACAAATACCATCTATCTCTTATGTCTGGTACCCACAAGCAAGGTTCTCAAGCCACTTAATTGATTTCATAGATGTATAAAACTTATGTAGTATCCAAACTCTCTTGACATTTTTTACAATTCTGAGCATTTTCAGCAAAATATTCTAAAAAGAAACTGGCAGAAACTTCCTGGTGCCCATTACAGAACCATCAAAAAAATTAGCCTTGAAATTATTTTAAAGGACTACTACCAAGGCTTCTGCTTCTCTTTTCCATATACATCTTTTTGTAGGTTTGAAACATTGTTTTTGAATCTTTTGCTGGATTTTGTAGTGTTTCAAATCCATCTGCACTGAAGCTTCTCTTGGAGAGTCTTGCATTAGCCAAAACATTATCATCTAAGGAAACAGAAATTTTGTTTACTTTATTATTCAGTGTTTGTGACCAATATACAATCAATTAAAATGGAGAGGGTAACCCTGCACTCTTCTCTGGGATAAAATTAGGACAAGGAGTTGGACAAACTATGGCTTTTTACCTACAGAATTATAAATTACACACACAGGACATCTTGCCTCTTTTGGGGACTCTCTTCTACTCTCATCCCATCTTCACATCCCACAGCTATCCTGTTCTATCATTTGCACACTATTATAAATGTGACCTTTTTAACAGCTATCTAAACTAGCAATATAAAGAGCACAAACCAGCCAGTTTCAACCAGTGAATGGAAAAGTTCTTGTATTCTAAGACATGTCTATAGTTTTCTGTTGTCAGACCATTTCAGCGTTATATTAGCCTTTTTGATGGGTCCAGCTTTTCCTACCTCCTGCATTTCTAGATGTGGCTGTACTTCTCAGTAGCCAATTCCCCTAGTCTAGAATAGAATTCCCTTGGTTTTCATTCCTGCTATAGCCATTCCTTTCTGCATAATAGTCTTGTTTTACCTTTTTTTTTTTTTTTTTTTTTGCCTAGGAACTCACACATTCTATCCTCTTAGTTTCAAATTCTTGTACATCCTCATTAGCTTTCTTCTATGACACTGATATCTGAGATGGGTTCCTAAGTCATTTTTCACTGGATTCTGTTACTCCCTCTTCTCTGTACCTTACCTTGACTTGATAGTTTCACAACTTGCTCCATCTACACTCAAACCTTTGCTACCAAATGTAGATGTATAATTATCTAAACTGTTTCTTTGATCTGTTTGGGAGTTTGCAGCATTTGTTTTTTGTCTCATTTCCCGCTGGTTCATGTTCTCCACCTCTTCATCTTGGTATTTGTTCTTTCACGCTTTTCCTTCATCTCCAGACCTTTTTTTTTTTTGGACTGTAAGTATTATTTGCTTTTATTTTTTAATTGAAGTATAGCTGACATACAATATTACGTGAGTTTCGGGTACAACATAGTGATTCATCTCACACTTCGCATCTTGGCTATTCCTGACCCTGCTGCAGATCTCCTTGAGCTTGTGCCCCAGTCTGTGTTTTTTTAATCACGATTCTCAGCACTGATGTTTACTCAACTTCAGTTTATTGCTCATCTTATTTGTGGCTGTCTTTATGTCTCTCATTTAGCTCATGCTTATATCTGGTCAATTTGCGCAGGCATCTATGAGTATTTTCAGATTCAGATTTCAATTATGTCTCTTACCTTCTCTATGGAGTAACATCTCTCCTATTTCCAAGGACCTTTCTTATCCAATCTCAATGCCCATTTCCATTTTTCTCACTTTTGAATTCCTGTGTTCCAACTTTAAAAGTATGCTTTCCACTCTTACGACTTTTAAAATTCATTTTGCCCTGTTTCAGCTGTTTTCTTGTTCTGACGAAGAGTGCAGTTCTTCTTTAAGACTTTAAATCAATTTAGTTTTTTCCTATGTGTACCTTTACTGTGCAGGACTCGATTTCTGCAAGCCTGCTTACGTATATTTGTTTTAAACTCTCTTTTCCACTTCATCACTTCCTCTCTTTTAAGAAATGTGCTTCTTTATTTTTCATGGTGAAATTCTGCTTCTACCCATTTTCAATGAGTTCTAAACACTTGTCTTTTCATAGTCAATTAACCAAAACTAAGATAAAACTCCTGAACCCTAGCTTCTAGTTCTCAATGCAAAACCCTAAAAACAAAGTGCATTCATTCCACTAAGTAAGATACTGAAAGCTCTGGTTTTTCTGGTTGGCACTCAGCCTAAATCCCTCCCATACAAAGAGAAATAAATTTTAACTAGGAGACTCAGTCTCTTATCATCAAAATAACTCAAATTCCACACTGAATTAACTTTGAAAAGAGGGGACAAAGTTCAAGTCCCTATTTGGTTATTAGTCATGGAATTTCTAATGACCTTACCTCCCACTGATAAAATGGGGACATGCTCATCTACCTGGTTTTGAGAATTAAATGAATTAAACTTGCTAATCACCCCACCTAGGAGCTAGCAAACGGGGTATGGCTAACCGTCTAGCCCAATGTGGTAAATAAAGTTTAACTGAAGTATAGCCTATACTCAAGTATAGCCTATACTCATTCATTTATTATTCTACTGCCATTTTCTCACTATAGTCTCGGAGTTGAGTATTCAGGAAACCTTACGATCTGCAAAACCTAGTATTTAATGCATAATCCTGTACAGAAAAGTTACCTAACTCATCAAGAGGAGAAATATTTTCTTGTTAACAGGAAACAGACCACTGCTCCCCTCTCCACAGTATGACAGAAAATATCAGAAATTATCTTCCTACCATACACTGAATCATTCAAAAAATATGGATAAAAATCAAACTTCACAATAGTTTCATAACTATAATCCAGCTTCTGTGTGACCAAGTGCCCAATACGTAGAGTAAAAATTTAAATACATGAGGATTTTACCTATTTTTTGGTTGGCTTCTGGCATCCTTTTCTCCTCAGTTACACCTCTTAACCAGTCTTCTTTTGTACTTTTTATTCCTGAAACTAAATATTCATTTTCAGATCTCTAGAAATTGCTATTCATCTTTTAGTACTTTAATGAAGGAAAGTCATATAAACATAAAATAAATCTTAGAAGGCATTAAATATATTCACATATACTGCAAGTCTAAAAGAAGCCTCAAAAATCCTTCCATTTCAAGTGTCTGAGTATCTTATAAATGAAAAATGGGTTGCATTTAAAGTTTATCTTCACTATGGAATTGTTTTTCCCACTTAGGCTGAACACCAACAAATTCCAAGGTATTTAAGGGTACAAGAGACAAAGAAAGCCCCTCCCATTGCCCCCACCTACTTCCAATGTTCTTGTTACACCCATGCCTCAGATACATTTATATGGCCAAGTGAAATCACCAATACTTTACAACATAAATTTTATAGTCTATTTTTCCCATACATCCCTATATCCTTCCAAGAAAATGTACCTTATATTTACATTGTAACTTTCTGTGCCCAGATACCATCTGAAGAACACAGGAGAAAAGAAGATTGCCATTCAAATCCTTTACTTTTCCAATCTGAATTTCTCAACACAATGTTTTATAAGTAATATTCACAACACTTAAATGTTTCCTGACTACCAAATAATTAGTCCTCTATTTTCTCCTTCCCTCCTGGCACTACACTGAGAATTCTATCATTCAGCCAAATGACAGTCATGCTTCCTTCTGGCCTTGGTAACTTAACACTGGACAAGACTGCTTCCGTTGCCCTCCCATTTCAAGAGCAGACTACAGGACAGTGCTTTAACTTTCGTGATAACACAGTTAACAACTACTTCAAAGATAATAATAAATCAAACCATTTCCATATGTATAAAAAGTTTTCACAAATATGTAATGATTATTTCCTCATATTTAGACCAAAGCTTCAAATTCACAGAGCTTTGAAATCACAAGTACAAATGAGAATCAACAAAAGACTGAGGGGCGCCTGGGTGGCTCAGTCGGTTAAGCGGCCGACTTCGGCTCAGGTCATGATTTCACGGTCCGTGAGTTCGAGCCCCACGTCGGGCTCTGTGCTGACAGCTCAGAGCCTGGAGCCTGTTTCAGATTCTCTGTCTCCCTCTCTCTGACCCTCCCCTGTTCATGCTCTGTCTCAAAAATAAATAAACATTAAAAAAAAATTTTTAAAAAGATTGAAATAATGTATAACTAACACTCTTCTAACTTAGCACAAAAACATTTTTCATAATATCGGCTTCTTGGTGCAAAACGAAATCTTTGTATTTGGCAAACCTTACAATTCCATACACCTGTCATCAAGTACAAATTGAGTACAATTTACAGTAAGGGGAAGATAAAGTTAAAACCATGCCTTACAATGTTGTAGACATCATCAAAAAAATCATACCAGACCTTGCACAGGTGCTTGCTCCTTGCTAGGACAAGGCTGCAGATCCTTCCGGTTGTCATCAGAATTTGTATTCTTAATCAGTCCATCTGGACATAATTTAAACTCCAGCATGTTTGGTCTTTCTGTGGCATCTTTCACAGGTAAGAAGCTCTGAGGTTTATTTTCTGGTCTCCTCTCTTTAATAAGCTTCATGGGCGAACTGTCTAATTTTGTGAGACAAATGCTCTCACGTTCTGTGCATTTAAATGCAACTCTGTTCAGATATAGTTTCCTTTGATCCTTTGATTGGGGAGACATTTGGCCGAGTTCAACTTCATTGTCTGTACTGTTCAAATTTTTGTCTAATCTGGTTTTATCAATCCACATTTTATCAAGTTGCTTTCCACCAACTATCCCTTTAACATTCCTTGAAATACACATTTTAGATTCCTCAGAATGGTGAAATTTGAGGTTTTTAGCATGGCTTAAAGAAGTATTTAATGATTCTTTAGAAGCCTGTACACTATTGTGTCTCTCATTTGATTTCCCACAACTCCCTGCTTGCATGGAAAGTTTACTGGACTTCATGTACTGAGAATCACACGTTACATTTCTCACATGGCTTTTCTTTGATGTGTTGCTACCCATTGCTTCTTTGTGCTTCTGCCTTTGTAAATACTCCTTCGGTGTCAGAACTCTACTCATTTTGGATGAAACATCCTTGGAGCCTGAGGACTTAGCATTTGATACTGTCTTTTCTTTAACTCTGGCTCTTTCATTTGCGAGTGACAAAAAATTACACAACTTAAATGTACCATCTCCCATATTTTTATTATGCTCTCGTTTATCATATTTCTTCCTCTTTATCTTTGAATCAAGTATGCCCCCATCATCTAACTTCCTTTTTTCCAAAACTTTTTGTCTCAAGCCACCTGCTTTCAATTTTATTTTCTCTGGGGATACTGACTGTACCAAAGAACCATTCTTCATACACAGATCTTTATTTTTATTTGTCAAAAAACCCACCTTTGGTTTTAGTGGACGTAAGTTTTGTGCCATGAGCTTCTGGTGCAGGCTCTCTTGAGAAAATTTTGTCATTTTATTACTGCTATGAAAAGTTATCTCATGAAACTTCAGTTTTCCTTTCCTTTTGTGACTTTGCAAGGAATCTAGTTTTTTATCACCTTTAGATAAAAACTGACCTGATAATTCTTGTTCTGTCCTCAGTGATTTGTGATGTTTTGTTTTGGGCTTATTTATACTTTTGCTTTCTTCTATTTCAGGAAGATGATTTTTTGTATCTGGACAAGTCAAAGGAATCTCTGGATTGTTATTTAGAGGACTATTACACTCAACAGGGGCATTTCTATCAGTTTTATCTCCTTGTTTACAACTGTTGATCTTCAAAGGAGAACATTTATCTTCCCCTTCTTTCTCTGAAGCTGACTTCTTGATGGAATTGCACGGGCACTGGGGTACTCCTTCATAAACCATAGATAGCCATCCCAGTGCACAGCAACGGACATCATCTTTCTCTGAATCCATTACAGAATCATGACTCTTTTCATCTGTATCTGTTTGTGGGTCACACTGGCCCCCTTCTTTGTTTACAGGTTCTTCTTTCTGATGTTCTCCCAACTTGTCTACCTCACAGAGTTGATCTTCATGTTCAGGAAATAATTCTTTCATTTGCTCTGAGTTTAATATTGTAATTTGTATTTGGTCTGTTGAGTCTTTGGAGTCACAACCAGTTTTATCACAAGTTTGACCTTTTGGGATTTGGTTTGTTATTTGTTGGGCCACAGAACCTTCATGTGTGTTCACAGCTTCAATGCCATAGGGAAATTCTTTTAAAAGTTCTGACAGCTGATCATGTAGGTATAAGATGGATGCCTTATCATATAGAATCTCATTTCTTGTAGGATCTTGGGCAGTGTAATTGCAAACTGCATCAGCTTCCTGAGGGCAACTGCCCTGTTGGATAGCTGCTGATGAACACATATCATTAGCCATGCTTTCTTTTTTAGTGATATGTTCCAAATCACTTTCCTCTAAAATTCCACTATTAGCTTTAACATGCTTCAAAGATGATTCTGGAGGTTGAGGTGATTCTGCCTGGTCAGTTATTTTATGTGAAGCATCTGTGCACTTTAAAAAATCATCACTTTGTAAACCAAAGTCTTTATTTTCAGTGACATTGTCTGTATGTTCTTTTTGTTGTCCACTACTAATCACCTGTTGCTTAGGGAGAGAAGATTTCTGTGGCTCAACTCTTTTCAAAGGCGGCAAGTTGAATATCTCCGCTATTTGGGAATTATAAGACATATCACCTTCAACAAGAGAACAAATATTCTCAATATGTAACATATCACCGCTAGCAATATCACTTTTCCTTGGCTTGTATGAAGCTTGCTGTTCACTCACAGTATAATGGGTATCTGGTTCTGATTTGATATGCTTTCCTTGATTGCCATGAGGTGTGTCTGCTGCATTAGTTGACACATTTTGCTCTTCCTTCTGAATTGGTAAGAACATCTTGGTGTCTGTCGTAGCACCTGCTACTGGTTCATCAACATTAGCTTTCAAAGCAGCAGTAATACTTGTATTTTCTGCCAACTGATTCTGTAAGCTACAAACACTGCCTTCTTTAATAACTGGATACATTGTTTCAGATAAAGCTTCAGGTGTTATTCCTTTGACAGACAAGGTTTTGACATCTGAAAGAATTAGTGGTGACACTACAGCAACCTGAAGTTCTGTTCCTTTTGTGTTGGTTGTGCCTGAAGACTCAGAATTCTGTACTACCATTGACAAAGTTGTTTCTTGTGAGCTGTTTAACACCTTATTCTGAGAATTTCCCACAACTGAAAATGGACTCTTATCACAGGTTTCCACAGGCTTGGAAACTCCAACTGCTGTTCTATTTTTTCTTGACTCATTACACTGTTTTTCTTCGGTAGGTTCTGAAGGTTGCTTTTTCCACAGAGAAAGACATGTTGCTAGCAATTCCATGGAAAAGTGACTGTCACTTTTAGAAGGCATTCCACTTGTTGAGGATTTATGCTCAAGGCAAAAAGAGTTATCTAAAATCTTGGCATTTGTGTTACAAGTACTTGGAGCTTCCACTGTTTTCAAATTTAGCTGGCTACCAGTGATTTGGGTACTTGGATTAACTTCATAACTATGTGGTTTAGAACCCTGAATAGTTTCACAAGCATTTTTAAACAACTTCTCCTGAGGTTTATCTCTACACGTAAGTAAACTGAGAATTAGCGTATTTTTATTTGGATATTTTGAAACATATTCCTCAAAGGACGCAGACTGAGGAACGTAAGTTGTTTCAGAATTTGTCGGCACATTTAGCTCAACATTGACATTTCCTGATGAAATCTGGGTGTTATTTAAGGTTGCCTGGGTAATCTCAACAGTCGATGCCTTTAAAGAAGTCCTAACTTTCAAATCTTGTAACTGGTCTGGCATTGGAAACTTTTCTGAACAGACAGAATTTAGTAAAACAGAATTTACTTGGTTAAAATTTCCACAATTGGGGTCCTGAATGTTGGAATTCATTGTACTGTATGCTCTATTTGTTTCTTTTGCAGATTCCATTACTGTTGGTGGTTTATTCTCTGGAGTCACTAGGGTTACCTGTGGTCCAGACCGGATTTGGGCAGTTTGTTTCAGAGACAATCCAGAATTTGGAGCTAATTCACTATAAGAGGTATCAGTTGTTTTAATACAACCTGCTGCCATCAAAAGATTTTTATTAATCTTGATTTTCCTTGCAAGTTCCGAAAACTTCTTTTTTATTTCTACTAATGTTTTAATATCCCTCACTAACTTTTCTTTTGTGACACTTGTGTCCAATACTTGATTTGAAGTTAGATCACAAGAGTCTGTTCTCCTCTCTTGATTATTTTGAGCAAGAGTCTGAACACCATCCACAGAAGATCTAACAGGTTCATTAAAAGGCTGAATGACACTGCTATTTACTTTCAAGTTACAGGAATTTCCAACTGTGCTGACATTTTCATTAAGGTTTTGCCAATGCTGTTGAAAACTTCTAGAAAAGTCTTTCCTCATTTCAGGTAAGTGCATTTCTTGACTCTGAGGAACTTCCAAAGAAGCCTGTTTAATAACATGCTGAGTACTTTGCAAAGGCTGGCTTGCGTATCTACAGTCATAAGGAGGAGGAGGCCTTTTGTCAGTGTGAGGAACTGCGTATCGATAGGAATGTACAGTTGCAGTCTGCTTTGACTGTAAAGTCTGTGGAGGATCTGGAGGGTGACTATTTTTAATTTGCAATGATGCAGATGGCATAGGGTTTTGTTTCTGAAGGGAAGGATCTTGCAAAGAGCTTCGTGATGTGTAACTATATTGCTTTGGAAGAGGTCTGTAATCTGGATAAGTCAGTCCACTGGATGTATACTGTTGCGCCCAGTCAATCTGTCGTTCTGATACAGATGGGTTAAGTCTTGGGGTCCACTGATAAGTTACAGGAACTCTTGGAGAATTGGAGGGGATCATTTGTAGTTGCACAGAACAGGTATCTGAAGTTACAAATTGATTCTGTAGTGCATGTACATTAGGTGTATTAGTTCCAAAACTAGTTTGATGAGATACAGTTGCCCCTGTATGAGAATGCACAGAATTCTTCATTGGTGAGTTCAACCATACATTTTGGGTAACTCCTGAAGACATCTGCAAATTGTGATTTAGTTGTTTGGATCCTTTAACATTTGCATATGTTATTCTTTCTACTGACGTTTGTGAGGCCACAACTGTCCCAGTATGTATATCAGAAATAGGGATTTGCTGAGGAGCTATATAATTTCTCATGTTTAGCAGTGGCTGTGAAACTGGATTTGAATTTCCAAGAAACATACATGCTTCTTGGTTACTTCCAGGATAGCTTAAAGAACTTTGAGATGTTGTGTTAAATGTATTTATTAAAGCCTGCTCCAAAAAAGATGACGGCTTTTTAGGATAATGTGGTGGTAAGGTGACATTCTCTGGTTTTGCATTCCAATTCATTGTTGATTTGATGTAGTAGCAGAGTGTTAAAAGTCAGTTGTTTTGAATGTCAGGAATCTGTAGGAAATAAAGATCTTTCATTAAAAATTTGTTTTGTCTGCATAAAACTTCAAGAAAATTAGTTTACCTTAACACCAATGCTATGGTCTATTAGAATTCCAGAAACCTCTGACCAGTCAAAACTTCATCTTTAATTTGGGGAAGAGATACAAAGAAAAGAGCAAAGAAGGATGTAACAATAAATATGGCAAGCATCAATAAAATCTCTGGGGTGTTTTATAGGAATTCTACACAATATAGTATTTTGCTTGCTCCATTTAAGTGGCAATTACTTTGATCTTAACAGGCTCTTTATTCTAAGTAACCCATGTTCATTGAAACAAAACAAACAAAAAACTTCAAACACATGGCAAATAGCCCTTATTGTCTATCCCCATTGTCTAATTCCCCAGAGGTATCTATTGTTACCTCCTCTTACAGAAAATTTTATAGGTAAAAAACAAATACATAAAGGAAACCTCATCTTTTTGCCTCATTTTCATTACTATACCTAGGATACCTTATTATTTCACTACAAATATATTATCCTCATTGCCTGCAGAACATACACTTTCTGAGTATATATTACCATTTAACCAGTCCTTTATTGGCAGACAAAGTTTTTGCACTTGTAAACTATCCTAAGGATTCTTATATTTATACTTTACATTTTTGGCTAAATGTTTCTGGAAATTCCTAGAAGTGAAATCAATGTGTCAAAGAACATTAAAATTATCTTCACGAACAATGACAAACTGCCCTCCAAAAAGGTTAAAATAACTTACACTCTCACCCACAGCTACTGGCAAATCTAAATATGGTCAATTCTACAACCATAGTAAATGAAGAAAGACCAATTAAAATAAAATAAAACCAACTTCACTTAAACATATTAATACTACACCCTAAATGCAGAATATACATTCTTCCCAAGTGCACATGGAATTTTTACCAACATGACCATCTAGCTGAGCCATAAGCACATCTCAATTTTCAAAGTATTCAATTATTCAGATTAATTTATGGCGGAATCAATCTAGAAATTATAGAAAACAAAGTAAATAGAAAATTGCCAAATAATTGAGAAATAAAGAATACACTTTACACTTACAGACAGAGAGAGAGAGAGCGCGCGCAGGCTCTCTGGTGCCTCTTTCCTCTACTTATGACATCAGTCCTATTGGATTAGAGCCCCACCCTTATGACCTTATTTAACCTTAATTACCTATAAAGGTCTCACCTCCAAATACAGTTACATTAGGCGTTAGGGCTTCAACATACAAATGGGAGAAGAGAAGACACACAATTCAGTCCATAACATGTTCCTATCCCCATGTTCACGTAACACATAACACTAATTTAGAGCATAAATAAATATGTTAAAGAGACTGGGAGGGGTGCCTAGTTGGCTCTGTCGGTAGAGCTTGTGACTCTTAATCTCAGGGAGTTTGAGCCCCACCCTGGGCATAGAGATTACTTAAAAACATTCATTCACTCATGCATTCATTCATAAATAAATGAATGAATAAATAACCAAGAAACAATCTTTGTATTTATCACAAGACTAATAAGTTAACCCAAGGAAAGAAATGATGACAGACTGAAATAAAATGAATAAAAATGTAGAAATTCAGCTAGTCACAAGTTGATTCTTTCAAAAGAATAAAAATCATTAAGCCTCTGACAATACCGATCATGAAACTTTAAAAGCACAATATTGGGAATAGAGGCTACCACTAGACCCTATAGACACTAAAATAAGTATTTATTCCAATACATTTCAAATTTAGGAGTAATAGACAAATTCTTTGAAAAATACATATAACCAGGACTAACACAGTAAGAATACCCTATCTCTTTAAAGAACTTACATTGATAATTAAGTATCTTTTCACAAAGAAAATGCCAGGCCTATATGGCTTTGCTGGAGTATTCCAACAATCATTCATGAAAGAAAACAATCCCCATACAGCTTCTTTAAAAGGATAAAGAGAGAACACTTCAGAGCTCATTCACTGAGGCTGTCCTCCAAATGCTGAAAAGAAGGAAAATTAATAATTTCTTTCAGAAATGTAAATGAAAAAATCCTAAACAAAATGTCAGCAAACCAAATGGGGTGACCTATGGAAAGGATAACCCATCATGATCAAACTGGCTTTACTTCAAAAATAAAAAGTTTGTCATTTGAAAATTAACCAAAGAAATCACAGGACAATAATTTATTTATCTAACAGAGAAAGCAAGCAAGCACAAGCAGGGGAGGGGTAGAGAGGGAGAGAGAGAATCCCAAGCAGGCTCCACAATGTCAATGCAGAGCCCAACACGGGATTTGAACTCACAAACCATGAGATCATGGCCTGAGCCAAAATCAAGAGTAGGACATTCAACCAAATGAGTCACTCAGGTGCCCCAGATGATAAATTTTCAACAGATACAAAAGCTCTTGATAAAATTCAATATCCATTTATTAGAAGAACAATCATATCAAACCAACAATAGAAATTTCCTTAATTTTGATAAATATCAGCTTCAAACATTTATATTGACAATAAAATGAAAACGCCACTATTACCCCTTCTTTTCGCCATGGTACTAGAGATCTGGAAAGCATAAGAATTGGGAAGGAAAACATAAAACTGACTGTTCACAGAGTTTATGTAGACAATCTAAATCAGGGGCACCTGGGTGGCTCAGTTGATTAAACGTCCGACTTCACTCAGGTCATGCTCTCATGGTTCGAGAGTTCAAGCCCTGTGTAAGGCTCTGTGCTGACAGCTCAGAGCCTGAAGCCTGTTTAGGATGCTGTCTCTCTGCCTCTCTGTGCCCCTCCCCTGCTCAGGATCTGTCTGTCTGTCTGTCTGTCTCTCTCTCTCTCTCTCAAAAATAAATATTTAAAAAAAATTTTTAAATCCAAAACAATCTACAGATCTTTTACATCTATCAAGTCTTGGGTCATAGTGTTTTCACTAAAAAGAAAAACAAGATTGAAGAAGGTATGTATGCTTTTGAATTAAAAACGAATCCCCAAAAGAGAGAGATCTGTATATTCCTTACATGCCTTCTCTCAGGAAAGCTCCTTAATAATACAACTGACTAGGGATACCTGGCTGGCTCAGTTGCTAAAGCATGCAACTCCTGGTCTCAGGGCTGTGAGTTCAAATCCCATGTTAAGAGCAGTTTACTTAAAAAAGAAAAAAATAAATAAAGGCCGAAGCATAATACAAACTAGCTTTTCTACTAGAGTTAATGATGCCTAATAAATTCCCCTTACTTCTTGTATGTACTTGGGGGTGGGATGCTGTTATGAACTAAATTGTATTATTCCCCCTACCAATTTCAAATGTTGAGGTCCTAATCCCCAGTGTGACTATATTTGAAAACAGGCCTTTAAGGGAGGTAATTAAGTCTAAATGAGGTGAGAAGGATAGGACCACAATCCAACAGGACAACAATGCACACAGTGCATATGCACACGGTGGGGGGGAGAGAGACCATGTGACATCACATAGGAGGAGGCTGACCACAAGCCAAGAAGGGAGAGGCCTCAGGAGAAACCATAACCCTGATCTTGGACTTCCAGCCTCTAAAACTGTGAGAAATAGGGCATCTGGGTGGCTCTGTAATTAAACATCTGACTTCAGCTCAGGTCATGATCCCACTGTTAGTGAGTTCAAGCCCCACATTGGGCTCTACGCTGACAGTGCAGAGCCTGCTTGGGATTCTCTCTCTCCCTCCCTCTCTCTCTCTCTCTGCCCCCATCCCCTGCTCGCTCACTTTCAAAACATAAACTTAAAAAAAGAAAAATTTTCAACCCAGCAACTTTATTTGTAGTTTACCCTTATTACAGAAATTTCAAAGTAAAAAAATAACCTAAAAATCACAGCTTGTGGAAGAATAGTAATATTAGTATCTATTTTAAACACAATCACACACACCCATGAACAGAACTCTACGAAAACGGACTGGTAACATTATGATCTGCCTACTACAGGTCAGATGAAATTGTAAGAAATAGAACAGGACAAACAGAGCCACATCAAGAACTGTTTTATATACAAGGGTGACTGTTAATTTGTCAAAGAAACTGGAACATTATTAAAATGAAAGATAATGCTATTAATAGACAAGATGATAGGCATAAAAAAAGACTGTCTCAGAGCAGCCCAAAAGATGCAAACCTAGACAATGTCCAGCAGGCTTCAATAAATGTTTGTTAAATGAATAAACATAATCTGTAAGTACTGAACACCAAGTTAAAAAGAAGTCCCTATTTAAACTTCCAGATGGGAAAAAGTCCCCACTTCTCCTTTCAGATTCGTGTCAGCCATAAACATCACATGATTTCAATACTTCAAAAATATAGAACTTCTTAAAAAATATATTAAATACTCTTCTTATACCTGAAAAAAACATAAAACCCTTCTGGTATTTTTTTTTTAATTTTTTAACATTTATTCATTTTTGAGAGATAAGAATGAGACAGAGCACAAGCAGGGGCGGGGCAGAGAGAGAAGGAAACACAGAATCTGAAGCAGGCTCCAGGCTCTGAGCAACTGTTCAGCACAGAACCTGACATGGAGCTTGACCCACAAACCGCAAGATCGTGACCTGAGCCAAAGTCGGTCACCTAACCAATTGGGCCACCCATGCACCCCCCCATTCTGGTATTTTATTTTATTAATTTATTTTATTATTTTTTTTAATTTTTTAATGTTGTTTATTCTTGAGAGAGAGAGAGAGAGAGAGCATAAGCAGGGGAGGGGCAGAGAGAGAGGGAGACACAGAATCCGAAGCAGGCTCCAGGCTCCGAGCTGTCAGCACAGAGCCTGATGCAGGGCTTGAACTCACGGACCATGAGATGATGACCTGAGCCACTCAGGCGCCCCTCCCCCCCATTCTGGTATTTTAAAGTGAAACTTTCCCTTATGGCTTAAGTTTGACATCTAATGTGTTCCACAAACCAAAGTTTATTTGGAGTGTCAGCTGATGTGGTAAAAATGAGGAAAGCCACTATTTTCCACTGAAAAACTGATTTACGTTAGCAAAAGCTATAGATGCTTCTGTAACATCAACAAAACCATCAATACCAACACTTCAATGTAAAATGCACTTTTCAGAAATTCGAAAAGTATCATGATTTTCTCAACCTATTATTCTAGCTCTGGCTGTTCGTATCCTTAGTCATAGAAGAAATTAGGCTATCAATCCTTGAATTAGGCTTTCAAGAATATTCTAAATTTTGCATTATTTATAATACAATTCTATAAATAACAGCTAACATTTGAGAGTTTACCATATGTTAAGAACTGCACTGAATGCTTTAAATACATGATCACAGGTAACTGTCACAACAAATGAATGAAGCCAGGCAATAGTGCAAGGCTAGCAAGGCTAGAAATCCCACTATCACAGCTGTCCACATTGTCAGAGACAGAAAGGAGACAAGAATATAACTTCACATACAAATTTATTACTTACCCACACAGAAAAAAATAACATCAGTGTCCCTATTCCCAGAGGGTGATCCCAAGGTGTTTGAGAACACAGGTTGCCAAAAAGCCAACTCTAAACTGCAGCCATTTTATAGCTGGCGACTATATAATCCAAGGATAAGGGAGGTGGTAAAGTCCTGTGCTCAACAGGAAAAAAAAAAAACATCCCTGTGGCTATTTCTCACAAGGGTTCTTATCAACTTTTGTTCCAGAAGGGCCTACTGGGTGTCCTGCCAAGGTAGGAGTCAGACAGAGATTAGGCTTTGCCTATTTGGCCCATGAATAGACAAAGGTCATCAGAGTACAATGGAGAAGTTGCCCCCTACATCTCTACCCTCCACCCTACATGTGTCCTGCTACAAATTCTATTCAGAAGCACAGGACACTCAAATACCCTAACGAACTGTACTTCTTCTTAGGCAACACTGGAAAAGAGTGACTTGACCCTGACCCCTGGCAGAATGATCAGGCCGTTTGTGGAGGTCAGGCCACAAGCTCCCCATACGGAGCCATGTAACGTCCCAGGTATCATCAAGGGTCACCAATAAGAGTCACATGGCTTTCTCTTTGGAAGAACAAGGGAGTGGGAAATAAATTGCTCTAATTTTGCTCACTGATTAATCTAAGCAGAGCGTAGGATGCTGGCAATCACACATACCCATCATGACTGGCCAGTAGGAAGTTCAGAGCAATGCGTCTATCATTCAGGCTAGAAAGTTTACGCTTATGTCTTCAGAGCAGAGGTCAGAGACAAATTTCAAACTAACTTTAGAGTTGTACTATTCCCTAAAATGGGAATTAAATATCAGAGAGCACACATGAAAAAGTCAGTTATCCCTCCTGGGAGTTCTGCCTAGCAACTCATTTTAGAACCCTCCAGGTACCCACCACCTTAAGCAAACAAGATTCATTAGAAGGGTGGTGGTCTCAAATATCTAGAAATTCCTGACAAGTGCCTCAAATACAGAGGAGTAGTTTGCCAGTATAAGCTACCTAAGATGCAATATGCTGTTGGAGTATAAAGTGTATTAGGAGGATAAATACCATATTACAATAGGAATGAGCCAATTCTGTGCCTCTTGAGATGGATAAACTCTTTGAACAGAACCAAACAGTTGCCATAAAAGCAGGCTCAACTGCCTTGAAGAGAAATCTGAAAACTGTTACATCCAGTTAGTTACCTTCGTCATTATAGACCATACTCTAGTGTTTACTCTGGTTGTACCAGGTTTTGTTTGGAGGACTGCAAGAACACAGGCATTTTGTTGGCATTCCATTAAGATCCAGGTTTTATAAAACTAAAGGTTAAGACTAATGATGCAAGGGGACCTGAAGTACCAGAAGAGACCTATAGGATAGAATCTACTTTCTTATTATCAGGGTCAGGTAGGGGATGACAGATCCAGTTAAATTCAGAACCATAACTGTAGTCTAGAAGATACAGACAAGAGAATTCTGCTTTCCCTCAATCAGGAAACCAATGGAAATCATGACTAACAGCATAAATTACACAAGTCTTGGCCCAAAGGACACCACTCCCAAGAGCATTCATTCCCCAAAAATTAGCAACTGCTGAGGGTTTCTAAGAATCCTTAAGATTAAGATCTTCCACTGGCCAGCAGTATGCTGACAAAGAGTAGTAGGCAGCCACAAGCCTGAGGTAAATTAGATTACTAGTTTCTGCCTACTCCTCCAACCCTTATCCCCTGGGTCTATGGTCTTCCTTCTCCAACTAGCATAGAGGACCTCTGCAAGTTATGGTGGGTGAGAAGGAATGGCAATCACTCAACTGTGAACTCATCACTTCCATGCTCTAAGCCACCTTACCCACAACACCTTGTATAGTAGCATGGTCATGTGGAAGGAAAATGTAAAAACCAACAGAAGTTGTGGCAGTGAATCTTTATGGCCATAATGAAAGTGACCTACTTGAGATAAATTTCTGACCTCCAATAAACACCCTCAACTACTTCAACTAAAATAACACATGGCAAGAAACTAAATGCAGAAGAAGATTTGATATAACCTACATAAATATTCTTCAGGGTCCTAAAGAATTTCTAACGTATGAGAGGCAGGGCGCCTGAGTGGCTCAGTCGGTTAAATGTGACTGGTTACATGTGACTCTAGGTTTCCGCTCAGGTCTCCTGATTAGTGAGACCAATGTCAGGCTCTATGATATCAACTTGGGATCCTGTCTCCCTCTCTCTGCCCCTCCTCGACTCACACTAGTGTGCTCAAAAATAAACATTAAAAAAAAAAAGATTTCTGGGGCGCTGGGGTGGCTCAGGTCATGATCTCGCTGTTCATGTTCAAGCCCTACGTCGAGCTCTGTGCTGACAGCTCAGAGCCTGGAGCCTGTTTCCGATTCTGTGTTTCCCTCTCTCTCTCTCTGCCCCTCCCCCACTCATACTCTCTCAAAAGTAAATTTAAAAAAAAAATTTTTTTAAGAATTTCTAATGTATATAAATGCTTCCTGACTTGATCTGTCCCTGCTGACTGTAGCTAGAGATGGCACGCCCATTCAGTACTCATGGAAGAACCTGGAAGCATGTACCTCACATCCACAGACTTTGCCTATGCATCTCTTTTCTGTTAGTCCTATATTGTATCCTTTGCTGTCATAAACTTTAGCCATGAGAATATAGAGAAAAGGAACAAAACCACAACTTGGGTCCTTGAAAAGATCAACGAAACTAATAAACCTTTACCTAAACTGACCAAAAAAAAGTCTCAAATTACTAAAATAAGGAAATAGAGACACTACTACCAACCTTTCATTGAAAACAAAAAAAGAATACTATGAACAACCACATGCCAATATATTCGATAATCTGAAAGAAAAGAACAAGCTCCCTGTGATATTGTAATTTATACAAAGAAATATATATTTGATCTTTGTCCCTATTTCTCACACAGAATTCCTAAAATCCTGAGGTTTTCCCAAGTGTTGAGTGAAAAAGGTGCCTTTTGTTAGGTTAATGAGGTGACTTTTAGACTGCACCAAAAGGTGGGGGCGGGCAGGAGAACCATCCATGTGAAAAGGGGGTTGGATCTTTTAGCCCTCCCCCACCTCCAGGGAGGGATGGAGAGTTGGAGGTTAAATCAATGGCTAATGTTTTTAATCAGTCATGACTGTGTAATAAAGCCTCTATAAAAACTCAAAAGGACAGGATTCAGAGGGCTTCTGGGTTTGTGAACACATGAAGATTTGGGGACTTTGGCATACCCAGAGGGAGCACAGAAGTTCCACACAACTTCCCACATACCTCATTCTATCAGCTCTTCTAGACTGTTGATTCATATTCTTTAAATTCCTTTGCAATAAACCAGTAACCTAGTAAGTAAAATGATTCTCCGAGTTTCATTGGCCTTTCTACCAAATTAAGATTCCAACGAAGGGGTTGGGGAAACCTCCAATCAACAGCCAGTTAGACACAAGTACAGGCAACAAACAATCTAGACTTGCGACTCATATCTCAAGTCCAAGGAGGGGAGTTATAAAAACCTCCAATCCGTAACCTGTTCGTCAGAAGCACAGGGAATAACCTGGGTTTGTGATTGGTGTCTCAAGTATGGATGAAGGCAGTCTTGTGGGACTAAGCCCTCAACCTGTAGAATCTGATGCTACCCCCCAGGTATATAGTGTCAGAATTGTAGGAGACCCAGCTGGTGTCCCCAGAGAACTGCTTGTTGTTGGTGTGAGGGGAACCTCCCCACACACATACAGTGGAATTCAGTGAAGAACCCCAAAAAACTCCAAAAGACACTGACTGAAACTGACTCGAGATACAGAAAATCTAACTAGGCCTATGAAGAGATTGAATTAGTAACCAGAAGATTACCCAAAAAGAAATGGTTAGGCCCAAATGGCACTCTGGACAATCATATCAAAAACAGTATTATAATATTATAAACCAATATTATAAACCAATTCTACAAACGTTTTTAAAACACAAAAGAGGGAATACTTCCCAAGTTAATTCTAAGAGGCCAAGATTACTCCATAGCAAAACCAGAAAAGAAATCACAATACAACTACAGACCAATCTGTTATGAATATGGATGCAAAAATCCTCAAAAAAGAACTAGCAAACCAAATACAGCAGCATATAAAAATAATTATATACCACAACAAAGTGGGACTTATCCCTGAAATGCAAGGTTGATTTAAAAAAATCAATGTTATATAAAATATCAATACAATAAAGGACAAAAACCACATGATCATCTCAGTAGATTCAGAAGAAGGACCGTTAACAGGATGGAAATTCAATGCATCTTCAAATCCAACTCTTTTTCATGG
This sequence comes from Panthera uncia, assembly GCF_023721935.1. NCBI lineage: Eukaryota > Metazoa > Chordata > Mammalia > Carnivora > Felidae > Panthera > Panthera uncia. The sequence continues at coordinate 62,549,661 of NC_064809.1, read as the reverse complement.
TAAAAACACTCAAACTAGAAAAAGAAGGGAACTTCTTTGATTTGATAAAAGGCATCTGCAAAAAACCCACAGCTTACATCATAATAGTTAAAGACTGAATGTTTATCCTCTAAGAAACCAGGGAAAAAACAGAGATGCCTGTTCTTGCTACTTCTAATCCATATTGTACTAGAGGTTCTAGCCATGGCAGTTCAGAAAAAAGAAAGAAAAGAAAGAAATAAAAGACATCCAGATTGGAAAAGAAGAAGTAAAACTATCTCTACTTGCAGATGACGTGATCTTGTATATAGAAAACTTTTAAGGAATCCACTAAAAAACTAACATAATTAATTAACTAGTTTAGCTCAGTTGCCTACTACAAGCTCAGTATACAGAAGCCAAATGTATTTCTAAACAACACTTACTCTGGAAATCAATCTCAATACAGTAACATTAAAAAGAACCAAACACTTTGAATAAGTTTAACAAAAGTGAAAAATTTATAAAACATTGCTGTAAGAAATTAAAGACCAAGGGCACCTGGCTGGCTCAGGTGGAAGAGCATGCAATTCTTGACCTCAGGGTTTCGAGTTAGAGCGAGCCCCACGCTGAATGCAGAGATAGAAAAGAAAAGGGGAGGGGAGGGGAGAAGAGAAAATTAAAGACCTAAAAAAAAGGGATAACATCCCACATTCGATGGATTAAAGGATTTAATACTGTTAAAGTAGAAACACCACCCAAATTCATCTATAGAGTCAGTACAACCCTTACCAAAATCCCAGATGTCTTCTTTCTAGAAATCGAGAACCTGATCCTGAAATTCATTTTGAAAAGAGTAAAGTTGGAGGACTTACACTTTCCAACTTCAAGACTTACTACAAAACTATAACAAAACCATGTGGCACTGACACAGGATAGACACTGATCAGTGGAAGAGAATCCAAAAATAAACCCTCACATTTACCATAAGGAACTAGAATTCAAAAAAGGACTCTTGCAACTCAACGATACAAAGACAACTCAAATTGAAAGTTTTTCCAAAGATATATAGTCAATATGCACATGAAAAGATGTTTAACATCATTAACCATCAGGAGAATGCAATCAAAAATATGGTGTGGCAGGGGCATCTGTATGGCTCAGTGGGTGGAGCATTTGACTTCAGCTCAGGTCATGATCTCCGGGTTCGTGGGTTCAAGCCCTGCGTTGACAGCTCGGAGCCAGGAGCCTGCTTTGGATTCTGTGTCTGTCTGTCTGTCTCTCTGCCCCTCCCCAACTCATGCTCTCTCTCAAAAATGAGTATTTTTAAAATCTTTAAAAAATAAATATACATTTAAAAAAGCAAAAAAAAAAAAAAAGTCTACAGTAGCATACCACAAAAAGACAAGTGTTTGCCCTGGATGTGGACATACTGGAACTCTTATGCCTTGCTGTTGAGAATCTAAATCTAAATCTAAATATATATAAATACTCTGAATAACACTCTGGCAGTTTCTCAAAAGACCAAGTAGTTATATGATGGAGCAATTCTATTCCTAGGTACATACCCAAAGGAATTAAAAATGTATGTCTACACAAACACTTGCACATGAACGCTCACAGGGGCATTATTCATAGTAGCTAAAAAGTGGTAACAACCCAAATGTCTGCTAACTGATTAAAGGATAAACAAAATGTGGCATATCCATGCAATGGACTATTACTTGACAATAAAAAGCAGTGAAGGACACGGATAAACCTTGAAAACAAAATGCTAGGTGAGAGACGTCATAAAAGATCACATATTATTAATCCATCTGTACGAAATGTACACACACATCTAGAGACAGAAACTAGATTAATAGTTGCCTGGGAATGTTTGGGTTGGGGAAAAGGGGGAGTGATCTGTGAAAGAAGATTCCGAAACAGAGTAAGCATTGCTAAGAGAGTCACTCTAAATAGAGTCAGATGAATATCGAAAGTAGGGTCGAGGCTTGTCTCCAGTTTTAATTTTTTTTTCCCAGTTTTAATTTTCAAAACATCACAAAATTCTGACTTTTGTCAGTTACAACTGGACCACCTCCTGGAATGCATCGTCCTACTTTGGCTAAATAGCCAAAGCCTACAAATAGCGAAACACGTATTACAGTTAGTTTCAACTCTGCTAGCACCCATCAACCAATCATTATTCATCCAAAACAAGTTATGTAACCTTGTGCCTTCTGCTTATGTAAGCTTGCACTCCCCACTTGTCGCAGCACTTTACTTTGGATTTTGTCAACTCTGTGTGTCTCAGATTGCAATCCCTAAGGGTCTAAATAAACCTTTTTGGTTGCTGTGCAGATTCAACACCTTCAGGATCAACACCATTAATGAGCATGGAGATTGTTTTGGGAGTAAAGAAACTGTTCTAATTGACTGCAGTGATGGTTGCACACCACGTGAACATAACTTAAAACCACTGTACACTGTAGTGGGTGCCTGAGTGGCTCAGTTGGTTACGTGTCTTGACTCCTGATTGGTTAAGTTACCAGGGTCTTGGGATCAAGCCCCATACATCTGGCTCCAAGCAAGTAGTGGAGCCTGCTAAAGATTCTCTCTCTCTCTCCCTCTGCCCCACTCACGCAGACACACAAGGGCACACTCTCTCCACAATTAAAAAAAAAAAAAACACTGTACACTGTAAATGGACAAACTGAATTTTATAAATACGGCATATGAATTATATCCCTAAACTGTGGTTTAAAAACTAAACATAGTTATTTCCCTGTCAATAGCACCGACATGGGTACATGACCCAAAGAAAGCCAATGAAATTATAGACTTTTGGTAGAGCAACCATACAAAAGGCCTGTCTGTTTAAGTTCAAGCTGATTGGATACATACCTGGAGATGCTAGAGCCACTCAAGGAAGAAAGGTGTGCCTGCGAATGGAGTCAATGCTGAAGAACAGAGCTCAAAGATGGAGGGTCTTAAAGTTTTTCTTTCTTTATATTCAGATACTGGATCCAGCCAAACATGAAGGTTGAACTATTTGAACTTCTTAATGATGTGATCCAGTAAATTATCTTTTAGGGCTTAAAAAAAATAATTTGCTTATGATTTGTTTCTTAAAACATAGGGTAGACAATATAATTTCTTATAATACTTTGCAATCTTAACCATAAATTAAAGATTTAATTTACAGTGAAGTCATATAATTTAATACATCTCAGGAGAATCTTAGTGACTGTCATTAAATCTTTGCAGTCATTAGAACTATGAGCAAATGTCTCACGACATTTACCTCAAGAGGCCAGCCTCTAACACTGCCCTTCAATTTACAAGTACACTTAGGATCTCAAGAATATACACACTACAATGCTGCCTCCCAACAAAGCATTTAGAATTTCTCAAAGTTCCCAGTTAGTTCTTTCTTTACAAGACTTATTACAAAGTAAATTTTAACTTGCATTCTAGAGACAGAGTTGGTAAACGTTGTCTCTTTATCTCAAATTGAATGCTTTCCATGTCTGTTTCAATGGGAGGGATGGGGCAGGAGGGTAGAGAAGGCCTGCTTACACACACACAAAACCCTTGAAATTCACCTTTATAAATACCTTTTCAAACAACAAGATCAATTCCCTAAACATTTAGGTTCCTATTTATACAAGACATCGATAACCTAAATGGTAAGGGAGTCCTGTATATCACACAGTAATATGGAAAAACGAGGCTCTGGGGCAAATATGCCCTGAATTAAGAATTTAACAGAGGGGCGCCTGGGTGGCTCAGTCGGTTGAGCGGCCGACTCAGCCCAGGTCATGATCTCGCGGTCTGTGAGTTCAAGCCCTGCGTTGGGCTCTGTGCTGACAGGTCAGAGCCTGGAGCCTACTTCGGATTCTGTGTCTCCCTCTCTCTCTGCCCCTCCCCGGCTCATGCTCTGTCTCTGTCAAAAATAAAACATTCAAAAAAAATTTTTTTTAAAAAAGGAGAATTTAATGGAGATATTCTTGATTTCAAATTAAGCCTAGAGGTAAAAACCAGAGTTGTGTCTAGTACTTCCCTACAGAAACATAACCTACAACAGGATCTATAGTAAAGGGTTTAATCAACACAAAACTGATTAACGTAGAGCTGATAAACTTAGACCTTAAAGGAGCAAACTGAATTTCCTATTAGATACAATGTTGTCTGAGGCCATAAAATATCTTTCCTCTAACAGGACAACAACTAAAATTTACTGAGCTCTTATCACTCACAGACAGGGGCTGTCCCACGTGTGTTGTGTGACTAAAATTCATATAATTTGGGGCACCTGGGTGGCTCAGCCGGTTAAGCTTCCAACTCTTGATTTTGGCTCAGGTCATGATCTCATGGTTTGTGAGATCAAGCCCCACGTCAGGCTCTGCACTGACAGCAAGGAGCCTGCTTGGGATCTCAGTCTCCCTCTCTTTCTCTCTCTCAAAAACAAATAAATAAAATAAAATAAACTTACAAAAATTCTAAAAAATAGAGCAATCCTAAGTAGACCTCTGCCTGAGTAACCTGAACCAGTCACCTCCCATAATCTACTCTTTCTTGCAAAGACTAACAACTAAATTCTCTATGCTATGTCAACCATATATTTCTCCTCAAGCTCTGTCATCAAATCCATTGTGCCCTACTGTTTAATATTTAACCAACGCCCATTCGTTTAATTAACAATTTAATTCCATAATAAATTAGAGCAGGCTACATGGAGGTAACATACTTACTTTTAAGTACAATGTTAGTCTTTTACTACTATGTTCCCATTTCCCTCCAAGCATGTCAGTCCCCCTTCACACAGTGTTTATTATACTTCTTTGGTCCTAGGAAGAGCAAGAAACATTTTATAATTAGTAATAATTTAATATCAACTGCATTTTTTTTTTATTCATAGGAAACTTACTTTACGATAAAAGCACATGCTATTCTGTTTGCTAGATAGGACATTGCTGTGCCAAACTGTGTTCCTTTAAGGTTGCACCAAAAACATACTAAGTTTACAGAATTCTCATTAGGTGTGGAAAGTAACAAATAGAAACTAGGTGTGGCCTAAAATACCATTCACTGTTTAAGTTAGAATTCAAGTTGGTCCTCCAGGATCACTACTGCCCTACCATTCCAAAACAGAACTACTTTATCTTAGCAGCTTTCCTCACTGGAACAGTAAGAGAATCCGACTGTACAGGGGGAAAAGTAACTAAAACCTTAACATTCGTGAATCCTAACAATGACTAAAACATACAATTTACAAGCACCGTTAAGCAGAAAAGTCCCCAAACAAGCTCTGCGACCCACCTATTCAATTGCACCCCAAGCTGAATCGTATCATGGGCTGTTCTCTTTATTTTGAAGGTAGGCTCCTTAAAGTATTACAAATAAATTGTTTTCACTGAAACGATTCTCCTCAAAAGGTTGCTGCTGAACTCAAGATCCTAAGGACATTTGCTTAGAGCATTCGCCTCCCTCGAAAACACCTAAAATCGGTATGCATTTGTGCATTTAAAAATGCCTCGAGGAACTAACTACTGCTGAGGAACAGAAAGCATCTGCGGAACAGAGGCGTTCGCGGGCCACTTGGAGATACAAGCCGAGCAATTCTGTTTCGGGAGGGTCAGCATAATGGAGGTGGGGAGGAAGGCAACGCTCGAGAAACCGTAAATGCAAAACAAAGATTTTTTTTTTTTCCACGCCACCGACAGGAAATAATTAAAAACATAAGGTACTCTCACACCCACCACCTCGTAGTTCAACAAAATGCGTACTCGCTCTCTCCACCCCGACCTCCACCGCAAGGAGTGAGGCAATTTAAAGAAAACACCCATGAGGCGCCGCCCTCCGGCTCGGGCTCGGCGTCCGCGGCTGGCCCCGGCCGGCCCCGCGCGGCAGGCAGGGCCACGAGCGAAGGGGCCGGCACGCGGTGGGGCGCGCGAGTCGCGGGGCCGAGGCCCGGAGACGCCCGAGCTCCCGCGACCCCGAGACTCCGTCCTCGCCTCAGAACAAAAGCGCCCGCCGCCTCGCGCGCGGCGCCTGCCCGCGGGCGCCTGGGCTCCTGACGGCCAGCGCCGCGCCTGGGACCTGAGGAGAGCGAGGGGCAGCGGGCTCCCCGGCCCCACACTTACCGACGGGCGCCGAGCCCAGCGCGGGTAAGCGGGGAGGACGCTCTGGGCCTCCCGGGCCCCTGAGTTTAAGTCAACTCGGTCCGCCTTCAGGGGCGGGTCGATCAGCGAGGCCCAGGCTCCCCGAACAGCTAGGCCCCGCCCCCGGCCGTGAGCGGCAGCGGTGAGCCCTGCGCCGCCCGGGTCCTAGTGCCACACGTATACAAAGGCTGTGGCCAGCCCCGCCCTCCAGTCCCTGGCGGCGAGATTTGCAAAGGCAGGTTTACTTGTCCTATGGAGAAAACGTCTCCATCAGTGGTACTTTACGTTTCACTTGCGTCGGAATCGTCCAAAGGATTGAAGAGCACCACCTGCAAAACCAATTCAGTAGGGCTAAAGTGGACTGAAAATGTAGATTTCTAACAAGTTCCCAGGATAGGCTGTTGCAGCTGGTCTCAGAACCAATGATGTAGAGAATGGGGTTGGCAAACTTTCCATAAAGCATGTGAAAGAAAGCACACAAAGTGAAGCTAAGGAGATGTTTTTTCCCCCCAGCCAATGGAATAGGGAGAACGTCCATTAATGCAGAGGAAGCTTCTCCAAATAAATAAATAAATAAATAAATAAATGTTTTCTATACAAGGATTTTTATAATATGAAGTAAATAAGGGAGTCCCATCTGAGTGGTTAAGAATAAGAAAGGGCAGAGGTGGTTAGTTTTTGCCAAAGGGTGGGCAGGGAATTCCTTTGACCTAAGATTTGGATCTTGGCTCTGCCACTCCCACTCACTAGATCTACAACCTTGGGAAAATCACTTAACCTGTCTCTGCTCAGTTTTCTCACCTATAAAAGGAGAATAACAGGAATGCAGGTTTCTCCTGCTATCCAAAAGTAGAGAATTTCGATGAAAACTTTGCTAATCCAAAATAGTGTAGTGATGCAGCAATTACCATTACTTTATATGGGAACATTTTTTAATATTCCCAGACCCCCAAAACTGAAAAGAACAGCCCTGCCTTAGTTTAAAGCTAAGTTCTCTTTTCTGCTTATTATGGATCTTTGATAAGAAATACAATTGCTGAGAAGTCTGTTTTGCTTGCTGTTTGCTACGAGCATTGTGAAACCTTTCCTGAATGTAACTCACTATGTAATAGAGTAAGTTGTGAAACTTCCTAAATGTAGTCTGGTGTGTAATAGAATAAGTGACTGTACATGAACTAACCGGCATTTCTCGCTTCTGTAAACCTGCTTGCTTAACACATCCCTTCCCTCTTCCCCCTTTTTCCTCCCGCCACGAGTAACGGACAAAGCCTTCCCGCCAAAGGACAGACAAAGGACGCCCAATCAGAGAACAACAAATGTCCTTACTTTAAAACCAACTAATCAGGCCCCTCATAATTTGAAACCTCCCCTGTGCTATTTGTCTCTGTCTATAAAAACGCTGTACCAACCCTGATCGGGGCCTCTTAGCGTCACCGGCAACGAGTGCGCGGAGGTCCAGGTTCGAACCTGCAATAAACAACCCTTGCCGCTTGGCTTTGACTTACGACTCTGGTGGTCTCTTGTGGGTTCCACGACTTCGGGCATTACAAAAACAACTCCTTTTAGGCTTTCCTTAGGACACATATTGCTAATATCTGTTAAATAAATGGGGATAAAGCACAGATGCTCACAGACATAGTTAAAAGCTATATAGCAGCTTGATGCTGAGACACTCAGTGTAGTTCCCAAGGAAGGAACTCAATGGTGCCACTCTCACTACTCAGGGTGCACGTGCAAAACAAATGCTGAATGCTATAGTCACTTTTCACCTTCTTTTCATGAAAGCAAAAATCCTCTTCAGATTTTTTTGGGGTTAGCAAAAACAGGTAACTAATGTAGGTCTTTTGTAAAAGCAAAGTGGCATAAGGAGAACTTTCAAAAAGTGAAAAGCAGGAGATAACTGTACTTACTTCACAGGATTATTGAGGTCATTCCATAAATTAATACATAACTTAGAACATCTCCTGGAACGTGGAGTGGTGCACTTGGCTCAGAAAAGGGATTTTCCAGAGCCTAAGCTGCACAGATCAGCAATAAGGAATCAACCCAAGGAAAAGGGAGTTTTATTGCCAGAAAGTCTGATACAGACCCCACTCCTATAGAGCCTGAGGGAGCCTTAATGCCCAGCAAGATTTAATGCCCAGGAAACTACAACTGTATTTGGGATGAAGTTGCTGATCTCTCTGCCATGTATCCTTGTCTGTGTTTATGCTGACTTTCTCCTTTCTCCTTGAGATAAGTAAAGCTTGTCTGATTTCCCAAAAGTATTTCTTTCCACAACTCCTAAAGTACAACTGGCATTCATCATTATAGCAGCCCTGAAGGGTCATCAGCAAAGAGACTTGCAAAGAGAAGACATAATCTCTAGGACTTGAAAGTATGTTTAATCCAGTGCTCGACTTTACATTGCCTTCTTTTTAAGGTACTTGTAACACCGAGTGCCAAACGAGGAACCTTGTTACCCAGCTGGCCAGGCTGAGGAAAGATTCCCCCAAAAGATTAGATTGTTCTATGCTATGTCCCTTATCATAAATTACACATCCTCCCACTATGTTTCCCGACATTCAAAAGCAAAAATTCAAACTTAATTCTACTATAGATACTATCTCAATCTTCCAAGAGCATAATACTTAGCCTCAAGGATGGTTAACTCCTAAACTTATAAAACAAGTTTTAGAAAAGTACATGACATCATTAGCATGTCTATAATAAAACAAAATTATAGTGGCATACTAAAGATGACTATTACTCATTTCAGTTGTAAATTGGGTCATTGGTTTTCTTTTTCTTTTCTTGAATGTCCCCTATATTCTGTTTCCCCTTCCTGTTAGTAGTTTTTAGCTGAGTACAGGGACATGTAACTGAAGACTACATTCCCCAAGCCTCCCTTGCAGCTAAGTATTTCCACATTTCAGCTCTCACAAAGACTTATGAGCAGAAATGTTGTACACAACTTCCGCCTAAGGGAATGTTTTTGCCCAAAAGTTCTCTATCTTTCTTATTTGTTTGGGTTGGAATGTAGAAAAGGCAGTAACCAAGTTTCAACCATACAAAAGAAGATTAATTTCTGAGGACAGGAATTGTTTTCTTTTTTGGGGCCATAAATCTCTTTAGCAGCTCGGTAGAACCCATAGACCCCTACTTAGAATAATGCTTGGGAATGCTTAAAATAAAATACATAAGACTACGAAGGAAATTAATTCAATTTGAAAGTTCTCAAAATATTTTTAAAAACAAATTGTAACATGGTTATATGTATTTCTTTGTTAACAGATAAGATCTAACAACTGTGATTTTGTTTTTAACCAATGGACTTAAATATTTCAAGATCATCTGCATTAACTCTAATAATATGAAAATACCTGTGATTTTTAAAAAACTTTTTGTTTATTTATTTATGGGGGGGTACAGAGAGAGGGAGAGAGAATTCCAAGCAGGCTTCACATTGCCAGCACAGATAATGACACAGGGCTCAATCTCACTAACCCAAGATCATGACCAAAATTAAGAGTCAGATGCTTAATCAACTGAGCCATCCAGGTGCCCTGAAAATACCTGAAAATACCAGGTGCCCTGAAAATGGTGACAAATTTACTGTTACTACTGTTATGTTACTGTGGAATTTTTTTTTTTTTTGCCAACATTCATAATTGAAGGTATGAAAGAAGATTCAAAATGAAATAACCATTGCTAAGATAGTCATTCAAAATAGAGTTGGAAGGATGTTTAAGAAGTAAGGCCTATGCGCATCTCCTGTTTCAATTCTTAGAACACTATGAACTTTTGACTTTTGTCAATTGCAGCTTGTCAGTTGCAACTGGATCATCTCCTGGAACATATCCTTCTGCTATGGACTGAAATAGAGATAATCTAGTTCTTGTTAGCTAAATAGCCAATCATGTGTTAGATAGTCAGTTTAAATTCTGCCAGTACTGATTATAATTCTTTCAAAACAAATTATGTTACCTTGTGGTTTTTGCCTTTATAAGCCTGCACTTCCCACTCATAATTTACAAATTCCCAATTCAAAGCATACTTTGGATGTTGGTGGACACTTGTGTCTTCCTGATTGCAATCCCTAAGATCCTAAATAAATGTTTTGGTTGATTTACAGCCTCTTCTTGATAGATCAACAAAGGATATGGTACATTTCAGTAAAATGTTAGTGAAAATAGAGTTAATTGTTTTGCCATTATGGGGGACCAACTATTCCTATCCTTTTCAAAGGTCCTTCTAGCTGGATTAAGAATCAAACTGACAGGGTGCCAGCCTGGTTCAGTTGGTAGAGCATGAACCGACTGTTCTTGATCTTGTGGTTCTGAGTTTGAGCCCCATGTTGGGTGTAGAGATTACTTAAAAATAAAATCTTAAAAAAAAAAAAGAATCAAATTCACATGAGACAGATTAACTAGAGAAAACCAAATTTAATAACATACACATAAGGACTCCACACAGACATGAAATTTCAAAGACAGGCAAAATGAGTATTTATGTCATTCTGAACTAAGGAGAAGCAGGTAGGGGTCTGGGACTTCAGAGGAAAGGAATGTAATTCACAGGGCAGTAAGAAAAGAGCAGATGTTTGGTAATTAGATGTTTGCCCTGCCATACAGATGGGTTACTCAGGTAAAATTTATCTTTGCTAATAACCCTTATTCTGGAAAGACCCTCCTATTTAGATTAGATGTAGTAAAGGGAGGGGCAAAAGTTTCTCCTAAACCCACAGGGTCTTGATTGCCTTCAGTTCAAAATAGTCCACATACCAAAGGGGCACATAGGGGGCAAGCTGTCCCAAACCCTTTCACCATCCAATTTCATGGTATTACTTAATCCTATCCATGAATGTAGTAGTTAGGATTTTGGCCTTTATAATCTTCACCTCCCGATGCTACTCCAAGGTTATGTTACTTACATACAAAAGGGATTTTGCAGATAACTAAGGTTACTAATCAGTTGACCTTAAAATAAGCAAATGAGTCTGGATTATCTGGGTGGATCCAGACATGAGCCCTTAAAAATCAGAAGAGGAAGATGGGGCAGGAGACCAGAGAGATGTGGCAGAAGTGGAAATCAGATTGAAAGCATAAGAGAGGCTCACTTCACTGTTGCTGGTTTGAATGGAGGGGGCCGCATGGAAAACATAAAAAGGAAGTAATTTCTGCCAACAACATGAATGCGCTTGGAAGTGAAGTCTGTGAGATAGTAAGTAGGTGTTGTTTAAGCAACTCCGTTTATGGTAACTTATGATGGCAGTAATAGAGAAGTATGTAATGGACTCCAGGTTATAACCCCTACCCAAGGCAATGTTTAAGGAATAAAGTGGAAGGAAAATAGATACTGAAATCTCTGTAAAGAAGAAATATCTGTAAAGAAGCCTGGACCAACTAGACCGTTACTAATAAAGAAGTAAATTTCTGACTTTTAAAAGTTCATCAAAACTCTGGATATGAAGGAGTATTACCTTATGTGAAATGTAAAATGAGAAAAGAGGTTAGGACCAAGCCTCAAAAAACTCTAATGTTTAATGGCAAGAGAGGAGGATAAACCTTAAAGACCCAAAGGAATAGCCAGAAAGAAAGATGGAAAACAAGGAGAATGTTGTTACAGAGGCAAAGAAAGAGACTGGTTCAGGTGAGTAAAAAATGTTCAGTTTGTTAAATATCACAGAAAAGTAAATAGGAAAATATCCTTTGGATTTAACAAGAAAGGATAATTGGAGACCTGAGCCTGGAAATAGAAAGGAACAAGAATGGCAAAAACAATCCTGAAGAACAATCGAAGGACTTTCACAACCTGATTTCAAGACTTACTAAATAATAATAAATGTAGTTTTGGTTTAGGGATAAACCATCAATTCCCCCTAATGCATGTGTACTTTCATACTTTTCTTCATGCTCATTCAACCATGTATTAATAAATATACATCTAGAGACATTTTGGTCATCATTTTATTACATAGCACAGTACACATTTCTCTGATTCTTGCTTTATTCAACAAGCCATAGCAATCCTCCAGGTCATGGAAGTAGCTCTAAGTCTTTTTTTTTTTTTTTTTTTAATTTATTTTTGGGACAGAGAGAGACAGAGCATGAACGGGGGAGGGGCAGAGAGAGAGGGAGACACAGACTCGGAAACAGGCTCCAGGCTCCGAGCCATCAGCCCAGAGCCTGACGCGGGGCTCGAACTCACGGACCGCGAGATCGTGACCTGGCTGAAGTCGGACGCTTAACCGACTGCGCCACCCAGGCGCCCCTGTCATTTTTAATAATTAGTTAAAATGCATCATTACCCAACTGAAACTCCCATTTTTGCCACTGGTGAACAATCCCAAGTATTGGAAGGATTCCCAGGAGGAGGATTGTTGGATTAAAATGTGATTTTAATATAACAGGTATTGCCAGATTATTTCCTTTTAAGGCTATAAGAATTTGCATTAACACCCAGAAACTTATCCTTTCCCCATCATTAACAATGGCTATTAACTTCTCAATTTATGTAAAGTGATCTCCTTGTTGTGTTTATTTGAACAGTCAAAAAGATTTAGAGTTGAACTACAAACTGGAAAACAAAATTCAAGGTCAATTTGGAAAACAAAGAGCAAAAGGGTTGGAGGTGGCCATAGGGTTCAGTAGTCAAAAAAGAAAATAGACCAGCTATTCAGATGCTAAGAGCTTTGAGTTTGAGACTGAATGTAAAATGCTACTAACTGATCAACTCATTCTTTTTTGAAAAATAACTATTCTGTTCACATTTGTGGCCAAGGGGCCATCAATTCTACCACCACAGGAAACTAGTTTTTAAAGACTGAATTTCAGCCCAGTTTTGTTAGGCCAGTTAATTCTCAGTGATGGTATCCCACATGACATTGAATGTTGTTAAAGACACTGAAGGTCTGAGAATTTTCCAAAGCTGTTACTGCCCTTGTCCCCCCGACAGGTGTTCCCCCCATACCTCCTTGCACATGACCATAGCCCCTACCTATTATGCCCTCTACTCCTCTTTTTTACCCTCCTCCACTCCTCTTGACCAAACAATGATTACCAATCTACAAAAATTATTCCTCTCTTTATTAAGGACCTACCTTTGATTATCCGTTCCCAAAATTAGCCAAACTTCAATTTACCCCTTCTGCTAAGATGCCATCCTTTTACAAGTGAGACTGGTCATTTGGAGACTTCTCACACCTGGCATTCTCCAATAGATGATACTGTAAGGGCAGGAAAATGTAATCCTGGTCATGACATTATTGTACAAAATGGAAAGTTTCCTTCCCATCACACACTAGAAGTTCTTCATGACTTGACCTTGCTAATCACCAAAGCATAATTTAGAAGAGTTCTTGGACTCATAGGATCTTGTAGACATTGGATTTCTAACTTTTTGTGTTCGTTGCCCCTTTATATGATCTTTAGTTGACACGCGTCAGGGTGTTGCATCCACACGACTCCTGAAACAGAATGCTACGGGCACCAGTGACAGTCACAGCAAAGTTTATTGCAAGGAGAGGCTAGGCCGACCGATTGGGACCAACACTCTTGATCAGAGTGTGGCCTCGAGCAGCCGGGGTACAGAGTTTTTATAGCCGACCACTACCGACCACGTTGTCTTATCATCACTTGGGAACAGAACAAAGAAATAGTTCCCAGATGGGGGTGGAAACAATTCAGACCTTCTGCCATTAAGCCCAACCAGTTGACCTCCTTGACCCTGCCTCTGGCGCCACTTTTTCAAAGTTCTCAACATGCCCTTGCCCCAATCCAATCAATCACCAATCCAGTTGATTTTCCTTGAACTTTTGTTCCCTTGATTGATAGGACAAGGCTGTTATCTCTTAACCTACAGTGTCAAAACAAAGCTGTTATTTCTCAAGGCTACAGGTTAGCCCTACACTACAATTTAACCCTTACAAGGGAGCAGGGATTTCCTGTCCCCATCAGTGTCCTTCTAGGCAGACTAAAAATCAAATAAATCAACATGAGACAGATTAAAAGGAAAACATCAATTTAATTTTGTACATACAGGGAATCCACATGGACATGGAAATTCCAAAGATAGTCAGGCAAAAATGAAGGGTGTATGTCATTCTGAACTAAGGAAAAGGGGGTAGAGGTCTGGGACTTCAGAGGGAAAGAATGCAATTCACAGGAAGATCAAAAAGAGTAAATGTTTAGTAAACAAATGTTTGCTAGGTCACTCAGAAATAATGAGACATAGAGGACTTTACTGAAACAGGGCTTTCTAGGTTCCCCCCTGTCTACCATAATTAGTTCCTGTCAAAATGTAGTGATAATACCTCTCTTCCTGGAGCAGGTTGCCTATCTAAATTCTTTTTATGCAGTTGAGAGGGAGGTAAAGAGCTTTTCCTGAATCCTTCAGGTTTTGATTGCTTTTTAACTTGAAGTGATGTTCATGCCAAAATGACCCATTTTAGGGCAGCCTGCCTTTGCCCCTCACACCTGAGTCTTTGCCTTGAGTAGACCCATCACCCCTGGGTTCCCTAATCATCACAACCCTTTCTTTCTATTTGTATATAAAAAATCAGGACAAACTCTAGGGGTCTTAACAACAGCATGATGGACATCAGAGGCCCATTGATTATGTCCCCTCATTTGAGCCCATTGCAAATGCCCACCCACCTTGTTTGGGTGCAGTGACAGCAAGTGCTTATTATTACCTGCACATAACCTCATAGTCCCTGATGCTGCTCAGATTTCATTCTTTTTTTTTTTTTTTTTTTTTTAAAACATTTTTTATTTATTTTTGGGACAGAGAGAGACAGAGCATGAACGGGGGAGGGGCAGAGAGAGAGGGAGACACAGAATCGGAAACAGGCTCCAGGCTCCGAGCCATCAGCCCAGAGCCTGACGCGGGGCTCGAACTCACGGACCGCGAGATCGTGACCTGGCTGAAGTCGGACGCTCAACCGACTGCGCCACCCAGGCGCCCCTCAGATTTCATTCTTAAATGAAAATAGCTAGCATTTCTCTGCCTCTGGATTGACTTTCTAAAAAATCATCTCCTCTTCCCTGTACCTCTACCCTGTATTTATCCATTGCAGGGATACTCTAGAACCCACCAATGTTCTATCTCATTCAAAGGAAGGCAAACCTCATAACTGTTACGGGCTTATTTGGGAATTACACCTACCTCACTCTCATTTCTTTGAAACTCCTTTACTTAATGCATATTTAAAGCCCTTTGTAGATGGGCACTATTTGAGGAGGAAACAAGTAGGGTACCCACACGCTGTTACAACTCATTCAGATTTCTTTGGACCCAACCCTCTCCCAGAGGCCAAATGTGCACAAGAGTTTGACAGTCCTTTGTTTAACAAATTTCTGTATGGTGGGATACACGATTCACTTGAAATTACATGTTCTGAAGTAAATGATATTTGTTTTCTTAACTACAAATTCACCAAATAGAATAGAGAAGGTGAATTTTTGTTATTAGTAATCCCCTGATTTCAAAATAAAACAGCTAGGTTTAAAATATCTGAATGGTATGGTGTGTTTTTTCCTCTAAGTGTTCTGTTTTGGACTGAAGTAGGCAGGATTATACGTAAAACAGGAGTATGATGACTTTGTAGTAAATCAACCTAGCTAACTTCAAACCAACTTCCCCAGAACTTCTTTCCCTGCATGATTTTGAGTTACAGATGGCCACAGGAGAAATATGAGCATGTTTTAGAAGGCCTAAGTGAAGCAGCAGTCATGTTTTTCATGCCAAAAGTCAGTATAGGGTGCCAGGTATTGTGGTAGTGAGCACATGTTGTTGCTAATGTGCTAGCTCACCTACTAGTGAACGGTAATACTCAGCTCATAGTTCTTCAAGCACACACCATATCCCTTCCTTCAGTTTTTCCTAATCTTGGGCCAGGGGTATGGGTAGTTCCGTGAGGAAGGACACCAGGTTCTACCACAGGTCACCCCAAATCATGGTTTGTCCTTGTGGTTTCTAGTCTCTCCATATGGACTCCAGTTCTTTCTCTTCCATACCTCACATCCAACTTCCCTGATTGCCAGCCTGAATGACATCAGGCTCTATCCAACAGCTTTGCATCAACTTCTCAACCAGCTACCATAATCATCTAAGTTCTAATGCCTACAATGAAACTCTTATTCTATTATTGATATTGTTTCTGCTTCTCAAATCTAACTCTGCCTGCTACAAGGACTCAGGGCACTTACGAAATGAGCATCCTCTAAGAGAAACATAAAATTATATTTGTAGCATTTATGATTTTCTATGTGCCAGACATTTTGGTAACTGTGCCTTATCTTGCTTGATCTTTACCACAATATTATTTTACAGGTGAAGAAATTGAGCTTAAAGAGATTAATAATTTGTCCAAAGGCACACTGCTAGAATATGAGAAGCCAGGCAATCAAGAGTTTCTAGGTACCTGGCTGGCTCCGTCAGAAGAGCCTGCAACTCTTGATCTCCGGGTCATGAGTTTGAGCCCCATGTTGGGTGTAGAGATTTTTTAAATAAATAAATAAATAAATAAATACACTTAAAAAAAAAAAGAGTTTCTGCTTATAACCTTTGTGGCATCCTGCTTCCTCAAAAAGGATCAATTCTGTACAGTAATGAATTCTCTACATAGAATGGTGAATTTTTACCCTAAAGGTATTTCGACTTCATTTGTTCAAGGGATCAGAATACACCAACACAAAATATGCCACTTTGACATAGGGATTATTTTGTGCTGAGGACTTTAAGAATCACACCTCTACCCCTAACCACCACCACCACCACCGGGGAGACAAAAATGATTCATATTATCCTAGCCAAGGAGCCATCACTAGGATGAGTTTGCCTAAACAAAACCTTATTAAAATAGCCCTTATCTTCTATTAGTTTTACTTCCCCACCACTCACTGTCCTTTGAAGCCCAAACTCCCTTTCTTTTGTTAAAAGAGTATATAAGCTCTGATTCTCTGAGTTCCACTTCTCTTCTGTGAACTCCTACACACATAAAAAATAAAAAACGAGTGCCTTTTCTCCTGTTGTTATTTAATTTGCATACTCCTAGGTATTAAACCTAACAGGGTAAAGCTTTTTTTTCTCCTTATGTCTATTAAAAAAGTATTTTCCAAATAGATAAACATCTGAAGTAGTCCCTTTGATTAATAATACAGTACAGAAATGATGTCTTCTTAGTCAAAACTTACAAGATTTTAATTCAATCACAGATTTTTAAAAAATGTTTATTTATTCTTAAGAGAGAGAGAGACAGAGCATGAGCCAGGGAGGGGCAGAGTAAGAAAGGGAGACACAGAATCCAAAGCAGGCTCCAGGCTCTGAGCTGTCAGCACAGAGACCAATGCAGGGCTCAAACCCACCAACCGAGAGATCATGACCTGAGCCAAAGGTGGATGTTTAACCAACTAAACCACCCAAGTGCCCCTAATCACAGATTAAAGTGTTAACTTGCACTCCTTGAAAAAAAAAAGTCAACTATCAAATATCCATTATGTGAGGTAAAATTCAAAGTTGTGGGGAGGAATACAAACTACAACTCTTTGTAAAAGTCACAATAGGCCAAAGTATTGCCTCACACATCCTCAAAGACAAGAGTCAGGGCATGCTGAAACATGCTGTGTTTTGTTTGTATCACCATTTTCCTCATTATTAAAATAATATATGCTCATTAGGCAATGAAGAAAATAGTGAAAAATAAAATTTTTTCTTGTTACCCAAAGACAACTATCATTAATATAGATTCTTTTCTTCTATTATTTCTTTTTTATGCATAGATTTTTTTAATAGTTTTATATGTTAAAATATAATCTTTGGAGATGTGGTTTATATACGCATGGAATATTACTCAGTGATCAAAAAGAATGAAATCTTGCCATTTGCAACAACGTGGATAGAGCTAGAGTGTATTATGCTAAGTGAAATAAGGCAGTAAGAGAAAGATAAATACCATATGATTTCAGTCATATGTAGGATTTAAGAAACAAAACATATGGAGGCACCTGGATGGCTCAGTTGGTTAAGCACCTGACTTAGGCTCAGGTCATGATTTCATGATTCGTGAGTTCAAGTCCCAGATTGGGCTCTGTGCTGACAGTGCAGAGTGTGCTTGGGATTCTCTCTCTCTCCCTCTCTCTCTCTCTCTCTCTCTCTCTCCCTCTTGCTTGCGTGCTCTCTCTCTCTCTGTCTCCCTCAAAAATAAATAAATAAACAAAAAAAAAGAAACAAAACAAATGAACATATGGGAGGGTGAAAAAAAAGAGAGGGAAATTAGCCAGGAGAGACTCTTATTGATAGAGAACAAACTGAGGGCTGATGGAGGGAGGTGGTTGGGACATGGGCTAGATGGGTGATGGGTACTAAGGAGGGCACTTGTTACAATGAGCATTAGGTGTTGTATGTGAGTGATGAATCACTGAATTCCACTCCTGAAACCAATATTATACTGTATGTTAACTAACTAGAATTTAAATAAAATTTTGAAAGAAAAAAAAATACCACCAAAACAACAATAAAAAATTAAGCAATTAAAATATAATCTTTGGGGTGCCTGACGGGCTGTCAGTAGAGCATCTGACTCTTACTCTTAGGATTGTGAGTATAAGCCCCATGTTGGGTGTAGAGATTACTTGCCAATAAAATCTTTAAAAAATTAAAATAAAATGAAATATAATCTTCACAAACATAATTTAATGATTGAATATTTTTCTAAGAAAAGGTATAGTTTACTAAATCATTTTTCTAGTGAACACAGAGTTCATGGAAACATTGTTTTCTTTGCTTTTACTCAGACACAATAACATTTTATTTTATTTTATTTTATTTTATAAGTTTATTTATTTTGAGAGAGTGAGAGCACGCACACGTGAGCAAAGGAGGGGCAGAGAGAGAGGAAGAGAAACAGAATCCCAAGCAGGCTCTGCACTGTCAGGGCAGAGCCCAACATGGGGCTTAAACTCAAGAACCATGAGATCAAAACCTGAGCTGAAATCAAGAGTCAAATGCTGTCTCCCCTAACATTTTTTTTTAATTGGGATGTTTAAAATATAAAAGTAATACAGAAATGTAAAAATTCAATTTCCCACTTGTATCCCCAGAAATAAAATCACTGTCCAATTTTCCTTTGTGCATTCCTTCCAGAGCCTTGACTGTGAATACACAATTATATCGACAGGGAAAATTCTTAGATAAATTTGTTAGTACATGCAAAGGTTTTATTGAATTATGAAGGAAACAGGAGGTAAAAAAAGAGTTGGCTTGGGAAGATTTGAGAATAGAGTCTTATTTATATGCTCAGAGGAGAAAGAAATGCCAAATAAGATTGCTTAATTAGCAATAAAAGTGGTTAACTTTTTCAGAGCAATAAAGGCTTATCACATTTGGAGCTAAGCATCTAATAATTTATTAGGTTTACATGTTAACTTCTAATCTTATAGAGCAGTTGTCTTTCTGTACCCTCATCGATGTTGATTGTTGTCAAATATATAGTGTCATTTCCCAAGAGTGTCACATTAGTGTAGGCAGAGTTAGAGGGGTCCCCAGAAAAAGAAAGACGAGACATAGCTTTCTTGACATAAGAAAAGCAATTTTTGAGCCTGCCATCTTGTGATCTATGCCTGATCAGAACTGCTGGTCCACAGCACATTTCTTGCAGAATTTCCTGGGATATGTTGAAATAGCAGAATAGACCTCAGAAGTTAATGATTTTAAGAGAACAAAAGAATGTAAGAACAAACAGCCGCTATCAGGTCAGGAGATAGCCTAATCATATCAGGGACAATAAATCAGTAGTAAAACTCCCAGTGCTGGTTCAAAAGTAAAGATTGACCTTATGCACATTCTTGAGTTATCTTTGCAGGATTTAAACCCCTTTGAGCACTCAAATACCAGACCAACTGGAGCCACAGAATTGACGATTCTGACCCTTGCTGCCGCTCATAACTTCTATCAACTAAGACCTAAACTCTGTCACCTTAAGATGACTTTTGCCCCAATTCCATGCTGAAATCTCCATTGCACAAACCCTTTCACGAATATGTATGCACCTTAGCTTAAAAGCTCCCCAGGTTTGTTCATATGGGAGATATCCCCCGTGTTCTCCTTTACTTACTGCTAGTTAAGACCCTTCCTTTTCCTATTCTTTGGCTTGGTTGTGTCTTTTTGGCTGGACACCCATCAAGAGGTAAACCCATTTTCAGGTAACACCAGGGTAAGTGGACTTAGTAAATGCTCTAGTGTGTATTAAAACAAGCAAACAAACAACTAATTGTCACATATACAATGTATATTTAAGGTATATACACACACACATATACCCTTTATCGCTTCAAAATTATAAAGGTATTCTCCTAAAAAGTTTTTTGTAACCTTATACCTTTGTTTATCTTTAGATTTTTAAGTCTCCCCCTCCCCAAATATTTATTATTATTATTTTTAAATTTTTATTTATTTAAGTAATCTCTACATCCAACGTGGGGCTCAAACTTGCAACCCCGAGATCAAGAGTTACATGCTCTTCCGAGTAAGCCTGCCAGGTGCCCCTCAAAATACTTATTATTTTTGATGTGATGTATGAATCTTTTTTTCATCAGAACAGACAAAACACCACTTATTGAATAGTTCATATTTCCCCGCTAACTTGAGATGAAACTTTAGGTAACTACACAGTAGAAATATGTCCTTAAGGTAACTACACAATATAAATATATATTTTTAACTGTATTTCTGAACATTTTTCCCGTTCAGTGACCAATTTGTTTATAACTGCTTTAATATGACAATATTTTAAAAACTTTATATTTTGATGGGAATGCAAGCTGGTGCAGCCACTCTGGAAAACAGTATGGAGGTTCCTCAAAAAACTAAAAATAGAACTACCCTACGACCCAGCAATTGTACTACTAGGTATTTATCCAAGGGATACAGGGATGCTGTTTTGAAGGGACACATGCACCCCCATGTTTATAGCAGCACTATCAACAATAGACAAAGTATGGAAAGAGCCCAATGCCCATGGGTGGATGAATGGATAAAGAAGATGTATATATATACAATGGAGTATTACTCGGCAATCAAAAAGAATGAAATATTGCCATTTGCAACTACGTGGATGGAACTGGAGGGTATTATGCTAAGTGAAATGAGTCAGTCAGAGAAAGACAAAAATCATATGACTTCACTCATATGAGGACTTTAAGAGACAAAACAGATTAACATAAGGGAAGGGAAGCAAAAATAATATAAAAACAGGGAGGGGGACAAAGCATAAGAGACTCATAAATATGGAGAACAAACTGAGGGTTACTGGAGGGGGTGTGGGAGGGGGGGATGGGCTAAATGGGTAAGGGGCACTAAGGAATCTACTCCTGAAATCATTGTTGCACTATATGATAACTAATTTGGATGTAAATTAAAAAAATAATAAAATTAAGTATTATGTTGAAAAAAATTAAAATTAAAATAAAATAAAATTTGGTGAATTGAAAAAAATAATTTTATATTTTGATATCTAGGAGAGCATGTCCCATATGTTTATTCTTCTATTCAAAATATTTATGTCAATCTGTTCTTCAAGACGTTCTTTAATTTTGTTGTTGTTGTTGTTTGTTTATTTTTGAGAGAGAGAGAGAGAGAGACAGAGCATGAGCAGGGGAGGGGCAGAGAGAGGGAGACACAGAATGTGAAGCAGGCTCCAGGCTCTGAGCTATCAGCACAGAGCCTGATGCAGGGCTTGAGCCCACAAACTATGAGATCATGACCTGAGCCTAAGTTGGATGCTTAACCAACTGAGCCATCCAGGCTCACAAGATGTTCTTTTTTTTTTTTTTAATTAATTATATTCTTTGGAATTGATAGAGGTGGAATTTTGGAGTTGTTGGATATGTTTAATTTCAAACTGTTTCTCATACATGTTATACCAGTTTATACTCCCAACAGCAGGGCACAAAGGTTCCCATTACTCACTTTCTCACCAATATGTTATTTTATTAATTTTTTGAAACCCAGTCATTTTGGTGGGTATATAGACATAACTTATTGTGGATATAGACACAACTTATTATGCTTTTACTGATTATTGCGGGATTAGCACATTTACCCATCTACTTGCCATTTGTAATTTCTGTTTTATGTAATGCTTGTTCAAGACTTTAGCATATTTGGGGAGAAGAGATCTATCTTCTCTTTGTTTTCATTATGGCTTTAAGTTTACATTTTTGATCCACGTACAATTAATTTTGGTGTAATGTAGGTTGTAGGAGTTTAAGTATCACTTTGAATTGGCTAGTTACTTGTCATAATACTACTTACTGAATAATCCATCCCAGATCATTGATAACTATAGAATCAATTTTGCACATGTGTATGTGTGTCTGTGTATAGCATATGTGTATATATATTCTATGAAGATTTCCTTTGTATTGCATAGAATGCATAGATAAATTAGAGAACTTCCTTGTGTTTTGTTTGTTTTTTACATTGAGTCCTCCAATCCAGGAACACTGAACGTTTCTCCATTTATCCGGGTGTTCTTTCACGCCTTTTTATTCAGTCTTATACTTTTCTTTCTAGATAGTCTAGTTTCTCTTACTGTTACAAAGATTTCTGCATCATTTGTTTTCTAATTTCTTCACTTATTCTACACACTTTATTATTTAAAAATTTTTTTTTACCATTTATTTATTTTTGAGAGAGTGACCAAGTGCAAGCAGGGGTGGGGCAGAGAGAGAGGGAGACAGAATATGAAGCAGGCTTCAGGCTCTAAGCTGTCAGCACAGAGCCCGATGTGGGACTCAAACCCATGAACCGTGAGATCATGATCTGAGCCAAAGTCAGACGCTTAACTGACTGAGCCACCCAGGGGCTCCATCTTCTACACACTTTAAAAAATGGTGGCAAATATATATATAACATAAAATGTACCATTTTAACCATTTTTAAGTATATAATTCAGTGGCATTAACTACATTCACAAAGTTATACAACCATCACCACTATCGTCCAATTTATTTCTATCTTTTTCTTATTTCTGGCTACTTACTGAAGTATAGCCATTCTGAGAGCTCCTGGTGGACAACCTTAATTGCAAAAACTTTCAACTAAAAGTTTGAAAGCATTCACAACAAACTGTTATATTTTCTATAAATTACTTTTATAACGGAGAGCTTTCTACCAAGCCTAGACCAAGGCAATGGAAGATCTGATGACTTCAGGGACCTACTAGTTTAATCAAGAAATAACAAGTGGTTCAATAATTGTTGACTGGGAAAGGCTGTGACAAGGCCAGATACACAACTCTTCTCCTTTGCCTGAACCCGCTTTCTACCTAGCCAACTTCTCTTTCCTTGTCTCCTTATTTTCAGCTAAGATTAGAAGTATTTGTCTCTTTGAAACTAGCTAACTAGAGACAAAAGCATTTGTTACAATAACTGGCTGATACTGCCCCTGCTTATAAAACAACCTCGACTGTAAAACGCCCCAGCTATAGCTGGTTTACCCTTGCCTATGAAAGTCTAAGCCAATATTACCCTGCTGAGATACTCTGATCTGAATAAAATCAATCTCCTTACTTGTGTGGTTTTTGTTTTTGACCACTGCAAAGGAAGACTGCGTGCTAACAGGAAGTTACACTTAATCAAGATAAAGCCATCTTTTCTTTTTTGTTTTTTAACTTAAAAAAAAAGTTTATTTTGAGAGGGAGAGAGAGAACAGGAGAGGGAAGAGAAAGAGAGGGGAGGGAGAGAGAATCTCAAGCAGGCTCTGCACTATCAGTGCAGAGCCTGATGCAGGGCTTGAACTCACAAACTGTCAGATCGTGACCTGAGTCTAAGAGTCGGCCACTTAACCAATAGAGCCACCTAGGCACCCCAAACCATCTTTTCTTAAAAACTTTATTTTACACACCCAGTCATTACTTTGCAAGATGTAGGAAGCAAAGAATATATTTATCAGAGCCACCATAAATGATTTATCTTCTTCATAGGGCCTAACAAACCTAAATCATATGAGGTGCATAAGGAATTGAAAACTTGACTTTAGTACTCCTGGGAAATATTAATTAAATCCTCAGGAATTCATCCAGAGAGATCATCTTATCCAGAATCATTAAAAGAAAGCTAAACTCTTTGTTTAGCTGTCTAAATTGCTCTCTCACCTCTTAGCTATTGACCTATGAGACAGAGGTTGGGGTGTGTAATGAGGCATCTTGTAAAATACATACCATTAGTTTATGAATCAGAAAATCTGAATTATAGTTCCAACTCTGGTGCTAACTAACTTTAGCAAGTAAGTTAACCTTTAAGCATTTGATTTTTTTCTTTAATATTTACTTATTTATTTATTTATTTTATTTTATTTTATTTTATTTTTTTGAGAGAGAGAGAGAAAGAGCACAAGCCAGGGAGGTGCAAAGAAAGAGGGAGACACAGAATCTGAAGCAGGCTCTAGGCTCTGAGCTTTCAGCACAGAGTCAGATGTGGGGCTCAAACTCATAGACTGTGAGATCATGACCTGACCTGAAGTCAGACACTCAACTGATTGAGTCACCTAAGCACCCCTTTTCTTTAAAAAGTCAAGGAGTTGTACTAGATTGCTTCCAGATCTCTTTGCATCCCCAAACTATAGCATTGTACAATTAGCCTATAATTAGCAAAGCACTTTTTTCAAGGAAACCTAGACTCTAGGCTTTATTCTTTCACATTTATCAGGTCACTGAGCACGACTTTTCATTTCTAGTCTAGTCACTTGCTTTCTCCTTTTTTGTTCTGTTTTCTTCCTTCCCTTCTTCCTCTTCTCTCCTTCCTTCCCTCAATCCCTTCCTTCCCTTTCTTTTCTTTTCTTCTCTTTTCCTTTCCTCTCTTTGCTTTCATCATCATAAGGAAATTCATTATTTCACATAATGGAAGTCCAGATGTAAAGTATTCTATCTTTTAGTTTAATGCAACAAATACAAAAATGTTTGAGATTCCTTGGGGAAAAGGAAAACTTGATCTTCATTACCCATAGGATGGCCTAGGTATGGCTTGGGGATGTAGGTGCCTTTAGGGACCACCCTAGGTAAGCACACTAATAATGGTTACTTTTTGCCCACTAAGTTTAGAAATAGCCATTTAAATAAAGCTGCCACCTGAGTCCTCAGTCTTCTAATCCTCCCCCGGGGTTTATTAAGTTCAGTTGTTAAGGGCTCTTTTTACAAGGCAAATCTTTATGCTTCCCCATCTCACCTTACTAAGATCCCACAAGAGGACTCCACTATTTCCAATCCAGTGAATTAAGACAGAGAAAAAAAGAGCAGAATTATTCAAAAAAATATGACAGAAATTTGTGTTTCCCAAGAGAATTAATTTTGTCAACAAGTTAAGTTCAATCAAATTTGGATCCTCATTTACCTCTTCTTAAATCTTTTCCCATATCCAACTTGTCCTTGGTTTACTAATTCTTACCTCAATAGATAGCCTATTATATCTCAGTCTTTATTCCTGTTTCAATCCAGGCTTCTCACTGCCAACTCACATACCTCACATATGCCATAATATGGGCTGTGGGAGGAAAAACATGATATAATCTTGACCTTATGAAGCTTGGAATTTTAGAGGAAGCGAGACATATAGATAGGAAGCTATTATAAATCAGTACAAAGAATTGTTTTGAAAATGAGAATTAATGATAAAAAAAATGGAAGCTCCCATCACACGCCATGAGCATTGAAAGTTTTTAAACTGAAAAGACAGGAAGCATAAAGAAGACAAGGAAATTTGAAACTATAGATATTTACATTTGAAGAATCTCCAAATTAAAAGACAAACTAAAAACAAAAATTTAAACAACATGACAAAACTAAATATCCCTACATAGAAAACTGAGTATTAGAAAGTTTTTAGGCTCCTCGAAGAAAGATTGACAGTTCTACAGCCATGAAAACAGGATAACCCTCTTAAATCAATTTGCTTTTGTGAACATGAAAACCAACCAATCAGAGACAGCCCAATATTCCTGAAAGCCATCTAGTCAGCAAGGTGTTGGGGAGGAAAATTTTTTCTCTATCATTCAAGATTCATCTGGCTGGTCTAAGAATTAAATTGTCATGAGAGACATTAACAGAATTAAAAAGAAAAACCCACAAAGTTTAATTAGGTGCACACAGAGGTCCAACGATAAAATTGAGACACAAAGAAATGACCAAGACAGGCAGTTTTTGAGGAATTGATAAGATGAGAAAAACTGGGAGCTTCAATTAATAAGGAATTCTAAACAGAATTTGGGCTGAGATAGTAAATTAGTAGAAGTAACAAGGTTTGTCTATATAGGCTTCTTCAACACTGAATTCCCATCTCTGCTGATAAGGATACTTCTTTCAGTCTTCAGGTAAAGGGTTGGGGAAGTATCCTTCACATGGGAGATTTATTTCCTGCATTCAGGGAGAAAAGGGGTCAAGATGCCTTTCTTGCACTGGCTGCTTTTCAAATAATTCAAAATAATCATTATGCCCTTGTGCCATATTTTGGGGTGGTTTGCCCTGGGGCCCCACAAAGGCTTGCCAGAATAACCCACTCTCTTCTTTGTAACTAGGACAAGCCACATATCTAGGGGCTGATGTAAACTTACTCTTGCCTCTATAATCAAGACAACCACTAGACAAGTGCTTCCCATGAACCTCATAAGACAATTTGCTTTCTTCAAGGATACTGTGCCTGAATAAGTACAATATTCCCCTATTTAAGTAAGTCATAAATTTCTCTACAGATATTAAGTAGTAATCCCCACCTTTGATGGAGGGAGGTATAACTATGCAAAAATGCCATTAAATGTGCAAATGATATGAGACAGTAATTCATAAAGGAGGAAACCCAAGTGCCATCCCCCAGTTCAAACTTACAGGTAATCACAGAAATTCTAAATAAAACATTATACTTTTTTCTCCCAAAAGATTAATGTTGGTAAGGGTTTACTGAAATAAACACATTTTTTAAAGTAATTTCTACACCCAATATGGGGCTCAAACTCACAACCTCGAGATCAAGAGTCAGATGCTCCACTGACTGAGCCAGCCATGCACCCCCACAATAAATTTAAAGCCTTGAAAATCTTTATTTTACTCTAACTCAGGAGTCTTATTTTTATCCCATCTTCCTCCAGAGAAAGAAAGAGAAAGGGAAAGAGAAGGGGAGAGGAAGAGGATGGGGCGGGGAGGGTAGGGAGGAGAGAAGGATAAAGGAGGAAAAATGGGAGGATGGGGAGAAGGACAGAAAGGAGAAGAAGAAAGTTGATGAAGAAAAAACATGATTTATGAACAAATCTTTGCTGTGATAATAGACATATGAAAGATGTCTTTCATGGTCATTTGACCATGTTTTGATGGTCAAATTTATATAGTTACATGGATGAGTAAGCCAAGAATAGTCATATTCTTTTCTTTTTTTGTTGTTGTTTTGTTTTGTTTTGAGAGAGAAAAAGAGAGAGATCTCATACAAGTGTGAGCAGGGGAGGGGCAGACTGTGAGGGAGAGAGAGAATCCCAAGCAGGCTCTACACTGACAGCATGGAGCCCAAAGTGGGGCTCAATTTAACAAAGGAACCATAAGATCATGACCTGAGCCAAAATCAAGTCTCAGACACTTAACCAACTGAGTAACCCAGGTGCCCCTAAACCTTTCTTAATTCTTCCATGCAGTCTATAAATGAATTTTTAAAATCCAATCTTCTTTTAACAAGTAAGGCATCAAATCATCTACCTTTACTTTATGAAATTAGTTACGTAAAAATCTGTGGGAAATCAATCAGCCATTCACTGGGTTAGGAGATCATAGGGAACCCATTGCAAAGCAGAACACTGCTTTCTGGCTGTGCTGAAAACAGCACACCAGGCTTCACTTACCTAGTTAATGTATACATAGGGGGAACACCACTCTTCGCTTATATAGTTAATGTATGTATATCTAGGGGTTAGGTCCCGTCAGTGCTCATATATTTCTTAGATCATGTTATCACATGGAATATCTTACTCTGTTTTCTACAACTGCTCTTTTGAATTCTTGGGAAAGCCTTAACGTATTTTTCTGCATGTTTTCATATGTTCCTACTGACATGTAGCACACTGATGTATTGCATATTGTTTACCTAAACATATGCTTAATAAATACAGGAGCTTGAGAGCAATTCAGGGAGACTTCCCTTGGCCTCCCTCTCATCTCTCTTGACTTGCATAGAGTCTTGAGTAATTCTTTCTGCAGCCATGGACTTTAAAGAACAAAGCCAAAAGCCGAACCCACAAAAATCTACCATCCTAGTTTAGGCTGTATTTACTTCCTACTCTTTTTTTTGTCTTCTTTTGGATTAATTTTATTATTTTTCCTACTAGTTTGGGAGTTATATATTCTATTTGTTTTGGGGATGTGGTTTTTGTTTTCGTTTTTTGTTATTGATTACCCTATACATTGCAACGTGATCATTTAAATTACAATGTCTGGGAGCACCTGGGTGGCTCAGTCGGTTAAGCAGCCGACTTCAGCTCGGGTCACGATCTCGCGGTCCGTGAGTTCGAGCCCTGCGTTGGGCTCTGGGCTGATGGCTCAGAGCCTGGAGCCTGCTTCGGATTCTGTGTCTCCCTCTCTCTCTGCCCCTCCCCCGTTCATGCTCTGTCTCTCTCTGTCTCAAAAATAAATAAAACATTAAAAAAAATTTTTTTTTAAATTACAATGTCTGAAGTTAATAAATATCTTTATCTCCTCCAGAAGATGGACCTGACATATATTACTTTGGATTTTTTTATTTTAAATATACATATCATTAAATGTCATCATTGTTTTATAGTTGATATTTGTTTAGATTTATTCAAACATTGGGGCACCTGGGTGGCTCAGTCAGTTGAGCACCCGACTTCAGCTCAGGTCATGATCTCGTGGTTCATGAGTTCAAGCCCCGCTTCGGGCTCTGTGCTGATAGCTCACAGCCTGGCGCCTGCTTCGGATTCTGTGTCTCCCTCTCTCTCTGCGCCTCCCCCACTTGTGCTCTGTCTCTGTCTCTCTCAAAAGATAAGCATTAAAAATATTTTTTAAAAAATGTATTCAAACATTTACTACTTTTTTTTTTTTTTTTTACCTTTGTTTCTTCTTGAACTTAAACTTTTCATCTGGGATCAATTTCCTCCTACCTAACTTTTTCCTATTTTAGAGACTCAGTTTTGTCTGAAAATTATTTTATTATGCTTGCATTGTCTCTTTTTTTAAAATTTTTTTAATACTTATTTTTTTTGAGAGAGAGACAGAGTACAAGCAGGGGAGGGGCAGAGAAGAGAGGGAGACACAGAATCTGAAGGGGGCTGCAAGCTCTGAGCTGTCAGCACCGAGCCCAATGTGGGGCTCAAACTCACAAATTGGGAGATCATGACCTGAACCGAAGTCTGACCTTAACCAACTGAGCCACCCAGGCACCCCTAAAAAAAAAAGATTTCTGAATGGAAATGATAATATGTTGAGCCAAATGATTATAAAAATATCACAGATGGTAAACGCAGAATGCAGCTAAATAATAGAAATTTATAAATTTAAAAAGCTTGTATTAGGAAGTAAATACAGTAAACTGGGAGAAACATAGCAAGACCTATTTGTTTGGATTCTTCTTCTTGTCTCTTTGTCCTTGGAGTAAGGGCACTCCTTTCCTTCAGCATAGGGAAAGCTCCTCTCATATGATGGTTTTATGACCTTTGTAGGGGAAGAGGACAGAGGAAAGGTCAAAGTGACCTTTCTGTTTCTGTTTTCTCAAACTCCTTCAGTTCAAAATATTCAATATGCCAGCATGTCATATTTATAGGTAGCATGTCCTAAACCCCAAAATGAGAAAAACACAAAAATAAATCCAACTTAAAAGGAAGTTATTTTAAAAGAATACACAAGTCTGGCAAGAATAAGAGAGAAATGTGAACAGACACTTTACCAAAGAAGTTATATGAATGGCAAATAAGAACATCACTTAATCATTGGGAAATGCAAAATAAAACCATGAAATACCACTTCACACCCGCTAGAGTGATTCAAATTAAAAAGACTAATAATATCAGGTGTTGGTGACAATGTGGAGCATTTGGAACTTTAATTCATTGCTGGTATGAATCTCAAAAGTATTATGCTGGATGGAAAGAGTCCAACACAAGTGATTATACTGTATGATTCCATTTACATAAAATCCCAGGAAAGCAAGCTATATAGTGACAGAAAGCAGATCCACAGTTGCCAGAGACCAGAGTAGGACAGATTGATTGAATGAGCACCTGGCTGGCTGTCAGTAGAGCATGCAAGTCTTGACTCAGGGTTGTGAGTTCAAGCCGCAAACTGGGTGTAGAGATTACTAAAAGAGAGAGAGAGAAACTAGAAATAAGAGCTTAAGGAAACATGTGGAACAAACGTAGGTGAGTATAAGTTGGTGTGCAGTAAAGCTCAGGTCTTAGTGTTACAGGAGGGTGGGAGAGACGCTGGTCCTTGTCTCATGGAGTTGAAGAATGAGTCTCTCAGACAGGAGAGAGTGAGGAAAGCGATAGAGTTTGTTGAGCGAAAGTACAAAGCTCTGAAGAGTGAGAAGGGTCCCCGACTGGGTTGCTGCCAAATGTTTTTCTCTCTTTTTATTGGTACCTTATCAGGAACTGGACAACAGTTTGTGAGACTATTCATGGCACCTAGCATGGTCAGGTCTGGAATGCATTTATCCTTTTTTTCCAAAACCCGCCCACAGCTATAGCCTCCCACCAGCATGGTAGACACTGTGAGGAGTAGGAGGGCTGAGGGCCCCTAAGGTGAGCCTTGAACTCTAGGGCGTGGCCCAGGTGGAGCCACTGCAGCTGCAATCAGCCTCAGGGAGGGTCCCTTATCTATCCCTGCCTACTGCTAACCCTTTCCCTACTTATTGAGGTCTTGCTGGTGACACAATGATGGGATAATCTACTGCAGTTGTTTTCAATTTTCTTTATTTTAAAGCTTATTTTTATTTATTTTGAGAGAGTGAGAGAGCGAGCAGGGAGAGGCAGAGAGAGAGGGAGATAGAATCCCAAACAGGACCCAAGCTGTCAGCACAGAGCCTGATTTGAGGCTCGAACTCACAAACCATGAGATCATGACCTGTGCCCATGTA
Source organism: Panthera uncia (assembly GCF_023721935.1). Lineage (NCBI taxonomy): Eukaryota > Metazoa > Chordata > Mammalia > Carnivora > Felidae > Panthera > Panthera uncia. The sequence continues at coordinate 62,518,457 of NC_064809.1, read as the reverse complement.
AAGAGTCCTTCACTCAACCCCAAGTGAGCCACCCAGGCTCCCCAGTAGTTTTCAATTTTCAAGTTACAACCCATTGGTCAATTCATAAAACCATAACCATATGGTGGTGGGTTTTGACCAGAATTTTTAAAAAACGAAGTGGAATCAAATGGACTAGAATATAACAGAAAAGAGTAGACTATGAAATACCAGAATTCATTGCAAGATTGTCTTGCCATTACCTTGTGAAACTTTTCTTTCAATTATATATGCACCTATGTCTATATTGGGTGGTGATACAAAATTGAACTTTATGCATTTCCAACAAAGTTGAAAAAATGTTGAAACATACACACATACACACACACACACACACACCCCACATTGACTTAGGAATTAATGTAGGAAGGGGTCTTGACAACACTGATCCTAAAAAGAACAAAAACATACTGAGGATATGATCAATCTGTATATTTCACAAAGGAAACAATAACAGAGGTAAAGTCATGCAGACAATGAGAGGAAAAGCTGAGATGAAACATTAAACTGCAAAACCATTAGCAATTATTGGTGTCCTATGTAGGGGTTGCTTAAATAATAGGGAGACTTCATAAATGATCACCCACATGAGGTCACCACTGAGAGTGAAAGCAGAAACCAAGACAACAGGTCAAACGGGGATCCTGCCAGGCAATTGAGGATATACTTAAAAACACATACTCACCAATTAACAGTTATTTTTTAAGTATGAAGAATGAATGAGTGTTAAAATTGACCGTCTAACTACAATGTTTCATCACCACCACTGAGTTATTAAGGGCTTTTTCAGTGTCTGCCTTCATTACCACAGCTTTGCCTGACTCTGTCTGCCTCCACTAAACCTATCCTTGTCACAATTAGGATGACTCATCTAGTTTAAAGTTTAAACTACTAATCTGATTGTGCCACTGTGATATTGCGATTTATTAAAGAAATATCTATTTCTTTCTGTCTACTGATCCTGCAAAACCCTTGCAATTTTCAGTATTAAGAGTTTTAGGGGCATCTTTTGTTTACAGTATTGATTTGGGTTCCCAGTTCCTGAAATAGCTCCAGGGTAAGGAAGAAGAAATGGGTGCCATTTGTTATTCATGTAACAATCCCCTTTCAGCCACACCTGAGTTCACGTTAATGAGACTTTTGGAGTGCATCTAAGAAGGGGGCTGATTGCCAGTGGAACAAACTCTGTGATTAGAGGGTTGGCACTTTCAGTCTCTCCTCACTAACCCCCATCTCCGGGGAGGAGAGAGGGGTTGAAGGTCAAATCAGTCCCCAACGACCAAGGATTTAAGCAGTCCTGTCTGTGTGATGAAGCCCGGGCCGCAGGGGTATGTGAGGGTGCTGAGAGTGGTCCTCCTAGAGAAGACACAGAAGCTAGGTGTACTTCCCCACCTTCCCCACATGCCCCGCCCCATGTAGCCCTTCATCTGGCTGTTCATCCGTATCCTTTAATGCCCTCTGCAATAAACTGAGCAAATTTGAAGATCTAATTGGCTTTATTCAATACGTGAATTGGACAGCATCCTTCCTAGCAAATAGATAGGCTTTCTGAGGAATTGTACCAAACACAAGGTTTTCTAGGCAAAAAGCAGGGGAGCAGGGAAGTTATTAGCAAAAGAAAAGGAAGGTTGTTTTAGGGCTTCTGTGTTTTGGGGGGAAGGGAATACAGGGACTTATGGAGATTATCTCACAGGTGCTGATCAGGACATTTCAGATCAACTGCTTAAAGGTCACATTTATTTCTGGGAGAGGTTCAAACTGCAGTTAAGTTTTGCTGTGCTGGGGGCAAGTGACTACATTTGGGGCTCACTGTTTCTTTCTTCTTTTTTTATGAAATTTTCTTTCTTTCTTTTCTTTCTTTCTTTCTTTCTTTCTTTCTTTCTTTCTTTCTTTCTTTC
>NC_064809.1:62501448-62516531 GCF_023721935.1 Panthera uncia | reverse complement strand
TTCTTTCTTTCTTTCTTTCTTTCTTTCTTTCTTTCTTTCTTTCTTTCAAGAGAGAGAGAGAGAGCAAGCAGGGGAGAGTGGCAGAGGGCTTAAGCAGACTCTATTCTGAGTGGAGCCTGCTGCTGGGCTCCATCCCATGACCTGAGCTGAAATCAAGAGCCGGATGCTCAACTGACTGAGCCACCCAGGTGCCCCAGGGACTGTTGTTAACTCTTTTCCTAAGTTCTATGAGCTGCTCTAGCAAATTAATTAGAGGAGGGGGTGAACCTCTACGTTATAGGCTGTTGGTCAGAAGCACAAGTGACAACCTAGGTTTGTGATTGGAGTCTGAGGTAGAAATGAGGGGACAGTCTAATGGAACTGAGCCCTTAACCTGTGGGACCTGGTGCTATCTCCAGGTAGAAAGTGTCAGAATTGAGTTAAATTACAGGACACCCAGTGGGTGTCATAGAATTCCATGATGTGTAGAAAACCCATATATGGCATCGTGAGTGTTGTGGAGTGTTCTTGGTGTGGGACACAAAGGCAGAAAGAAATGACAGATAAAATAAATTTCCTGAAAACCTGCAGCCCACTGACAAATACTTGAGGCTGGCAGAGTAAAACATTTCTCCAGGAATTCCCCAAAGCTTATGCTTTGCTAGAGGGAAAAACAACCTTAGCTTGACAATAGCTAGGCCTCCAGTATCCTGTGAGTCTTCTTTAGCATATGAAAATCTGATTGGAAGCTTGCCTTGAACTTTACATCCCCCAACTCCCAAGTTTATAACCAGTGTCTCTTCATGGTCCCAGGGCAGCTCTTTCTGCCCACGGGTCCTGTCCCCATGCTTTAATAAAATCACCTTTTTGCACCAAAGATGTCTTCAAGAATTCCTTGACTGTTGGCTCTGGATCCCCCCAATCACTCCAAAACCTCATAATTCTGAGTACTGGAGTGGTCTGAATATTCGGAGGTTAGTGTGTATAATATAAATGAAGACATTAGTTTTCCTTTACAACCAGACACAGCTTTAAACTTTTTCATCACAAACTGGAAAAAAAGATTTGAAGCTCCATAGCATCATATACAATGGAAGGCTCTTCATAAACTCTCCAGCCTCTCAGGTAGCTGATACTCTTTTGGAACACTCTTCCAACTTTTTCTTACCCATCCTTCAAAATTCATTCTAGCTTATCTTTTCCTAGAAGCCTTCCTCAGAGTCCCAAGATAGACTAAGAGCAGAGGTGCCTGAAATTCTGGGTAAGGGAGCTTTAGCATGGCAGTCTGTTTGGATGGGTTGAATACCTAAGGGATTTATTTTGAAATACCATTTGTAAAAGACGGACACTTTGGGAAGAGGGAAAATATCCTCCCAAGACTGTTCGGTTCTTGTGACTGGTCAAATAATTAAACTGACACAAGATAGGTTAACGGTGAAAAAAGCAAATTTAGCTAATTCATGCAAAGGTCTCATAGATATGGGACTTAAGAAATGACGAAGGCAGGCAGCATTTATACTTTTTATACACAAAAACAAATATGTGAGGAATCGATAAGACAAAGAAACATAGGTTTGAATCTTTGAATCTATCCAGAGGCTTTTTTTTTTTTTTTTTTTTTATGTCCTTGGTCCTGAATTCCTGTCTCTGATAAGGATGCACATTTCTACCTCTTGGTTCAGGGAGTATACCCTTCACATTGGAGGTTTATTTCTTGCTTTCTGGAGACAAAGGAGGGTGTTCTTGCATTGGCTGTTTTTATTCTTTTATTTTTATTTTTATTTATTCATTTTGAGAGAGAGAGAAAGGGGGAGCAGGGGAGGTTGAGAGGGAGAGGGAGACAGAGAATCTTAAGAAGGCTCCACACCTCATGTGTCTTGATCTCACGATCCTGGAATCATGACCTGAGCCAAAATCACAAATAACCAATATGTCAATGTGCCTGCCCCAAGACCCAACAACATACTTTTTGCCTTAGGAGGAATAGTATACTTTTCAAAAAAATAAGCATTAAAAAGAAAATCACAGGCCCAAAATGGCATCATTGAGGTTAAGGCCCCAAGTCAGTAGAGCAAGATCTAATACCTAACCTACCTACAGTTCCAACTCTCCAGGAATGTAATCTTTAGCCAGTCAACGTGGAATTTACTGGTCAATACTAGAAAATTTATTTATTTAAGTTTATTTATTTATTTTGAGAGAGAGAGAGAGAGAGAGCATGAGCAGGGGAAGGACAGAGAGGACAGAGAGAATCCCAAGCAGGCTCTGCACTGTTAGTGTGGAGCCTGACATGGGGCTTGATCTCACGAACCATAAGATCATGATCTGAGCCGAAATCAAGAGTCAGACGCTTAACTGACTGAGCCACCCAGGTGCCCTAATACTAGGAAACTTATTGATATATCCCTTCTACACTGTCACGAGTATACTATTGTCACCGGCTAGATCCCAAGACCTGACTTTTACTGTACAGCTATTTGTGTACTCACTGACCTTTGTCCCACATTTTTCCTTAAGCTCTTCCTTCCAGTTTATTTCTTAACTAAGGCAAATGGAAAGCAAACGCACCCCTTCAGCAATGGTGACAGCCCTGGCAAGACTTCCAGAGGCCCAGAACACCCAGATCAGTTTGAGCATAACCCTGACTCACAACTGTGCTGATGGACTATGCAGTGACCTCTAGAATGACCGACAATTACCTTTACCTCATTATAATACTAAAATCTCTGCCCAAAGAGGAGCACAAGCCTCATTTACATAACATACAATGTATGTGTAGGCATGTTTCCTTAAAGCACATGCACAACCTTATGCCCCTTGATATATATAAGAACCCCCTTTTTAAATATTTATCCTAACCCTAAATAAAAGGAACCCATCCACCGTCGCTTGGAGAGTCACAGTTTTAGAAGTTATTCTCTGTGATCTCCTTATTTGCTGCAAATAAACTTTACTTTGTGCAACAACTCAGCCTGGTGTAGTTTCTATCTGTGACTCACCAAGGAATGAACTCATGTTGGTTTGGTCACTCTAGGAAGACGAACACACACAAGATGTGTCTCTCCACAATGTCAGCTTTATTTAATTGCCGGAGTCCAGCTCCAGCAAGTCCAGGGGTTCCCGAAGGATGAACGGTGTCGGCGAAAAAGTGAAAATAAAACAAAACTAAAATAAAACAACTAAAATAAAAAATAATAATGGACACAGACAACAGCAGTGTGTTGAACTGGCCGATTATTGCAGCAAACGTGGCATTATATTTGCTAGTGATTTCCTTGTAGCATACGTCATCTATGTTTTCTGGCATTACCCAATTGTAAAATTGTTCCTTTGTGTAATCACCCAATAAGGAATAACGTGGTTGTTTTTTTGTAACGTTCCCTCCTGCCCTTTGCTTATTGATTAATTTCTTTCATTGTTTTTATTATGTATCTACGTTTATCTATAAGCTAAGAAGTATTTGCTTTGCTGTTTTCATGAAAGGTCATCTATCTCTCAACACCTCAAGTGGAACAGTTACAGGGACGTGACCTCTTAGTTGTTTCCCTGAACCATTCATGGTTTTGAAGAACAAAAGTGTTTGCCTGGGTCCAAGGTGCGAGGAGGGGGCCAAAAGGGCCTTAGGAACCCACACCTTATGCATTCTCAGAGAGACAATGCACCTAGGAACTAATGGACCATTCTGTACCTTAACCCATTAGGTTCAGTCATCATCTGGAATGCCTCCTGGGGGCCAAGTGGGCCTACGGGTTAGAGTGACCTGTGTCCATAGATGCACTCCTTAGTTGCCGGAGTGGGGCTTTCAAATCCATATGTCTCTCCTTTACAGGCCCTCTTTGCTGGCAAATGTATGAGGCTATCCTTCCTGTGAGTAGAGGAGTCTCCATAGGGGATGGCAAGGGCTAAACGTAAGGCCGCACAATTTCTTGCGGAACCTTATTTTCTTCCCTAGTGGTTCTTTTCCCAGAGGGCCTGCAGAGGGCAATTCCCCAAAAGACAATACCCCAGGTAGTTTTAAAGCCAAATTACCTAAAAGCGGGAGTACAAGAAGCTTCACTGTCGGAGGGCCACCCTGTAGTCACCAGTCCGTCCACAGCCCGGGCCTTGCCACTCAGGCTGGGATAGCTCGGCTTCCAGCATTTAATCATAAAACAAGGTTAACATTAATTGTGAAGCAGGTTCAGGATTCCAAACTCAATGGCATTTCACCACGCATTTAACTTGGCTTCATGCATATCAACAAAGCAAAGCACAAAGTCACACAACAAACAAGATACATCAGGAGGTAAGAAGTTAATGAGCCAGAGTAAAGTCAGTCTGTAAGTACACAGTTGAGATGAAGCCTGTCTAGTCCAGGTCAGCTTTTGGCATGTACTGCTTATTATATTCTGGCATTGGAGGCTCCCTATAAGGTTCAGAGATGAACTGAGAGGCAGGTGTCTTTCAAATTCGGTCAGAGGTGAAAGGGTCTGTGTCTGGAGAGTCTGATATTTAGATGCAGAAGTTCTCCCTTTCCAATGGAGTTTAATCAGTGTTAGGCCTTTGTAGGCCCTTTCTGGTTCTAGTGATTATCAGCTCCTGGTTCTTCCAGGTTCCAGTGGTCGTAGAGATTATCAGTCCTTGGAACTGCTAGTCTGTGCTGGTTTTGGTGCTATCTGGCCTTAGTTGCAACACCATTGGCTGCTTACATCACTGCTTGACATGAGTCATTGCTTGACATGAGTAAGTCCATCTTATTCTCTACACACTCCCCTTAAGAGGGCAACCTTGCCTAAACAATGCATTTCATGCTAATAAATTCTTTTCTTCTAGTTTTATGCACCTTCTCTGCCTTTAAAAACCTTTCTTTTGTTTAGTTCAAAGAAATTCCCTTCTACTTGCTAGATTGGGTACTACCAGATTCACGAATCATTTAATAAAGCCAATTAGATCTTCAAATTTTCTCAGTTGAATTTTGTTTTTAATTTTTATTTTTAAATATTTATTTGTTTGTTTAAGTAATCTATAGACCCAATGTGGGGCTCAAACTTATGACCCCAAGATCAAGAGTCATATATTCTTCTGACTAAGCCAGTCAGGTGCCCTGAATTGTGTTTTTTAGTAGAAGGAACAGTGAATGTGAGATTTATTTATTTATTTATTTTAATATTTATTTATTTTTGAGAGAGAGACCACAAGCAGGGGAGGGGTAGAGAGAGAGAGGAAGACACAGAATCCAAACAGTCTCCAGGCTCCGAGCTGCCAGCACAGAGCCCGACAGGGGGCTCAAACCCACAAACTGTGAGATCATAACCTGAGCCAAAGTTGGACACTTAACCAACTGAGCCACCCAGGATCCCTGAATGTGAGATTTCTGGAATGGGAGCAATCTTGACATTAGGCAACAAATTTGAATTCTGTAAGAAAATGGAAGACATCTAAATGTCATTTTCTATTTGATACTGCCTTGGAATGCAGAATGAAATGAAACAGATGTAAAATGAAATCATAGAATGCTGATGTATTTATACTGCATGAAGTTTTAACTCATCACCAGGCATCCATGATCCTCTTCTTCACACACACCCCAGCTTTACTACTTAGCTGGAAGGCACCACTCTGACGTTCCCAATACAGTGGGAATGGTGGGAATGATGTTCCCACTCCCCACCCACAACCCCACGCATTTATTCACCCCTCAACTTCAAAATCAATTTATTAAAATCTCACTCTAAAATAATAATAATTTGGGGCACCTGCGTGGGTCAGTTGTTTAAGTGTCTGACTTTGGCTCAGGTCATGATCTCATGGTCTGTGAGTTTGAGCCCTGCATCGGGCTCTGTGCTGACAGGTCAGAGCCTAGAGCCTGCTTCAGATTCTGTGTCTCCCTCTGTCTCTGCCCCTCCCCTGCTTGCACTCTTTCTCTCTCTCTCACTCTCAAAAATAAACATTAAAAAAAAATCTAAATACTAATTCAATAACAGTTGCTAAAAATAAAATAGAAATGACTCTCATTACTCTATTTTAGGATATTAAAGTTAAGTCGACTAAAATACAAAGTAATCCACCATGAAAGAACATTGATGGAACCAATGAGGTAAGTATTCATATAAGGCACACACAGTGACCCAAGCATATAAGTATGGAAATATGAAATGACTGTCAGTTTAATATTGTAAAACCTCTCTATATTAATATGAAATATTTTGTTAATCATCTACTTGATTTATGTCCTGAAGGGTCACATAATGCAATGGCAATAATATAAATTAAGCTAAACAAAAGACAGTGTGTATAAATAAAGATAGCTCCCAAGGAAGCTTCCGTTGATATTAACATAGATTTTCTGTGTCAGAGAAATTTTAGTTGAGGTGGCTTTTTGGAGAGGCCAGTAAAGATTAGGACTGCAAAATTAGCCGTTTACACAGCTAATTGGCAATCACGTTGTTATATGAAGAAAATCTGCCTTCTGATGAGGCTGGAAATTCTTTAAGGGCAGGGACATTTTCTGTCTTACTCTTTGTTTCTCCAGCTGATATCCAATAAATATTGATGATAACTAACTCTTTGTTGGGGAGTAGCAGTAGAGTAGGACAGTGTCTAGGCATAGGGAAAATGATCAATGTTGTGTTCTAAAGGACGCTGGAGTCAAAGCTTAGAGAACGAATCACCTGCTGTAGAAATACTGAGGAGAGGGGCTAAAATGGGGGGGGGTCTAAAGCAGTGAGAGTTTTAGCAATCTGCCTCCCAAGAAAACTACGAATAAGTAGGCATCCTAGATTTGTGTAGGGGCTCTATAATGAGATTACCCAACTCTGTAATGAGATTAACCTGTCACTGCTGAGATAACTTTAAGGAATAATTTAGGGAACTGCCTTTCAAAACTCCCTTATTTCTTTATTAATATTAGGCCACACCTCCTAGCCTGATTCTTTTTTATTGACTAGATAATGGGTCAATAAATTACCTGCAGCCTATTTTTGTATCACCTGTGGGTTGAGTGGCTTTTTAAGTGGTTGGGAAAAAAAAATCAAAAGAATAATAATACTTAATGACCCATGAAAATTATATGAAGGTCACATTTTAGTGTCCATAAATGGTCTTATTTGAACATAGCCATGCTCATTCATTTATGTATTACCTGTGGCTACTTTTATGCTGTGATGGCATAGTTGAGTACTTGTAACAGACACTATATGGACCACAAAGCTGAAAATATTTATTATCTGACTCTTTAAGAAAAAAAAAAATTGTCAACCAGATTCACCCATCCATAGAAAAGTTAGTGTGAAGGTGGTAGGTTAGCCAGATAAATGGTGTAATAACTAAATACACAAGTTTTCTTTGGGGTTTTTGCAGTGAGAAGGCTTTAACCCACAGACTACTAGTGTTCAGTTCCCTTTCACAAATCTCATTTCAGCCTGATACCATTAAATATTTGATCATCTAGCTTCCTTTATTCTAATGATTTGGCTTCAAAGGTCAGACTGTAGAGTACATCTTATGTACTTATAAGTTGTATGAGAACAACTTATGTACATCATAAGGTTCTTGAGTATAGTATTTCCCCTCCCTGTCATAGTAACTTTTACCTTGTAAATTAATAATTGAGCCCTTGGTTGGGATTGGCTTCCTGGATGGCTTGAGTGCTGGAAGAGAATGTGCTCTTCATACAGAATTGAGCAGTCTGTGCTCAATGTAATTGTAAATTGATACATTGACTCTCTAGTTTTTCAAGGCCATCTCAATAGCCTACTTAACACTAGTTCATTTTTCAGAGATGGACTCACTCCTGGTGAACTCAGGGCATTACCTGGAATATACTGAGCTCCTCAGAAATTATACTGATTATTACTATAGACTTACCTCTAGGGGAGACAATGCATTGATAGGAGTTCTTTTTCAATAAATTGCATTCTGGTTTATACACTACTTTGAGAGTCTATTTAGTATGATTTAGTTCCGTTAAGCTTGCTTCTTCCTGAATGTTTAAACAAACTTGAGGTCCTAGAACTGCAAAACAAAGGATTAGAACCTGGAATTAGTTTGTCTGAGCATAATTTAGTCATTCATTATTCACTTATCTAACGTTCACTGAATATCTCCCATGTACAAATCACTGCACTGGCCTCTGGGGTTCACAATATGAATAATACATAATCTCTGCTCTCAGAGAATTTACAGCAGTGAAACAAAGTTATAAATGCAAAGATATAGATAGATATGAACAGAAGTTATCCCAAGGACACACGAGGAGCACCTTAACATAATCAATGGAGACTTTAGAGAAGTAATGCCAGGGCTGAGCCTTAAGAAATGGATAGTGAGGGGCACCTGGGTGGCTCAGTCGGTGAAGCATCCGACCAGCTCTGGTCATGATCTTGCGGTTCATGAGTTGGAGCCCTGTGTCAGGCTCTGTGCTGACAGTTCAGACCCTAGAGCCTGCTTTGGATTCTGTGTCTCCCCTTCTCTCTGCCCCTCTTCCCATCATGCTCTGTCTCTCTCTAGCTTTCTCAAAAATAGTCAATCTGAGAAGATAAAGACTCCTGGGAATAGAGGAGGTGAAGGCATGAACAAGGCAGAGACCCAAAGAACATCATAGTTTGTGGAAGAATGTATATTCTATTTGGCACACTGGGGTAATGAGCATGAGCCAGATTAAGACTTTGCCATCTTAAAGAGTTTCACCTTTAATATTTTTAGGATAATGGTGGGGAGTCACTGAAACTGCCACTAATATTTATTGAGCATGGTACTGTTTTACGTTTTTTAAAGTCATTTAATGTTTTCAGTGACACAGTAAATAGACACCATTATTATCCCCATTTGTCAGATGCAAAAACTAAGGCTCAGAGTAGTTAAGTAATTGTTCCAAGACTAGGTAGCAACACATGGCAGAACAAGGATTTGAAACAGTCTTTCTTTTTTTTTTTCCTTTAAATTTATTATTTCTTTTTGAGAGAGAGAGAGAGAGAGAGAGAAAATGAGAACATGAGAAGGGGAGGGGAAGAGAGAGAGGGAGAGAGAAGGAGAGAGGAATTCTAAGGAGGTTTCATGCTGTCAATGCAGAGCCCGACATGGGGCTCAAACCTATGAACTGTAAGATTATAACTTGAGCTGAAATCAAGAGTCAGATACTTAACTGACTGAGCCACCCGGGTACCCTGAACAGAAGTCTTTTTAACCCCAGAGGTCATGTTCAATAGAAGCACTGTGGAATAATGTCAAGCCCATGTATTTTGAAGGAAATCATCCAAACACTGTCATCCATTCTTTCTGCCTTGATTTTCAAGTTAGACTTTGAAGAGTCATCCTCAACCTTCCCTCCCCTTGAAAACAGGACACAAAACCCTTTTCATATGATGTGAATCTACTTGAGGAAACATATGTGGAAATAACACAAATGCCAAGTATGGGTAAATCATGTTTTACAAAATTTTTTCTATCCTGCCCTTTGAAGATAATTTCAAAGATGGTAAATATCCAAACTGTCTTTTGCTTTTCACTTACTCCTTCATCAAGCCCTATCCAAAAGGGCTCCACTCTTAAACAGTCAACATTTGAAGATTTCAAAATAGAAAAGAATAAAAAATTAGTGTTTTAAGTGACTTCAAGGGATCAATTTTCAATGTAAAGGAGTAACTCTGAATTTACTAGCTCATAAATTCCTTTTAGGATTTTGTCTGGGAGAATATTTAATTAAAGTACAGTAGACACTTGAAATTTTTAGATTAACATTCATGATGTGAAAAAATCATCAGAAATATCCTTTAAGCAATTTGCAATTTTTCTGAGTCATAATTTCAGGTTTTAAGAGAGTAGGCTGGTCTCAAAGTCCAGAGTTAAGTCTTAGATCAAAAGCTAAACTTCAGGAAATTAATGTCCACATCTTTTTCTAGTATCAAATCGGGATGAACAATGCAGGAATCTTGCATGTCCTAGGATGTCCTAATGGACACTCAGAAGCTTGACTCTCTGTGGAAGACCACAAAATATATTTTTTTCTACAATTCTTGCTGTTCTGTAACTTGTGTTAAAATCTCTTATAGACTTTATATAATAGAATTGCAGGCCTCAAGTTAAAGCACTCCTTTTTCTAGGTAGAATGGAAACCAAAGCTCCAGACTAGCTTAAATTGTAAGTTTCTTGCTAAACTTGAACGTAACTAACTCTCAAGCCATCTACCTTAGGTAACTAGAAATAAACTTTTGTCTTGCGTCACACATTATATTTTTGTTCCTTATAACATAAGGTTTCTGCTAACTACCAGAAAAGGGAGGAAGGTGAGTCATCTCAATTTCTGACTGACCTTTATAGGGGATGGAAAAATTTTCCTCTACCTTTCCAGATTCTTTTGGCTGGTCTATTAATTAAATTAACATAAGACAGATTAACAAGAAATAAACACATTTAATGATGTAGTATAGGGCACCATAAGAATGTGAGACTCATGGGGTGCCTGGTGGCTCAGTCAGTTAAGTGTCTGACTTTAGCTTAGGTCATGATCTCATGGTCCATGAGTTAGAGCCCTGTGTGAGGCTCTGTGCTGACAGCTCAAAGCCTGGGGCCTGCTTCAGATTCTGTGTCTCCCACTCTCTCTGGCCCTCTCCTGCTCATGCTCTGTCTCTCTCTCTCTCAAAAAAAAAATAAATAAACGTTAAAAAAAAAATTAAGAATGAGAGACCCACAGGCAGTCAGGCAATTGAGGCCTCTATGTCATCTTGAGCTAAGAAGAAGGCAGTCAGGGTCTGAGACCTCAAAAGGAAAGAAGACAATTCACAGGAAGATGGTAAGAACAAATGTTTGGTAAACAAACATGGAGAGACAATGGACACAGAGAGTAATCTGATCCACAGGCCCTGACAAACTTCCCCCGCACCCCCCCCCCCCTCCCCGGTTTACCACACCTAGCCCATATTCTTTAGAGTTATCTCAGGTGATAGTTCTCTTCCTAGACCATGCTCTCTATCTAAATTCTTGTAGACAGTTAAGAGGGGAGATAAAAACCTGAGTCTTTTGGACCTTGATTGATTTCAACTCAAAGTAATCCATCCAAAATGGCACGTTTTGGAGAGGCTTATTCTGAACCTCTTCACCTTTCAGCTGGCAGCAAACACTGTGTTTCCTTTTCTCACCTATTTTCTTGGGTCTTACTGTAAGACCCTGGACAAAGTGTTTAATCATCTTATGATGGCTATTAAGATCAAGAAGAGGTTTTGTTGAATTGAGGTTATTGCAGAAGATAATGTAATGTACTAAGAGATTCATCTAGAAAAATATTTGTAAATGTCTCCAACTCTTAGTCAGACTTGAGATTGGTACACACCCCTCCCATGATGCCAGTGGGGCTTACACTTTCAATAAGAATATTCCATTATTCTCTAGTTTCTATCTTATTTGGATCTTGGTAATTATGATAACTGAAACCAACATATTTCTCTGTTTCTATGTTAAATAATTCTGGAAGAAAGCATTCTTTCCTGCTTTTGTGCTATCAATATTAGGATCTAGCAAAAATAACTTAGCTACTCTCTCCAAGAAATACTTCCCCTTAGAAAATAAAACTATGAAACAACTAAAATAGCCTATTCATCTAGCTGACTGGTTAGTACTTACTCAAGAACATCATCTGGCTCTCCTAAACAATTCAAAACTATAATGGGATACATGTTATCTAATCCCACTCAACTCCTTGTTTTGCCAGACCCACCATAAAATCACCCTGCCCTGGCCTAAAACCTTATAAATATTGTCTCCTGACTTTTGCCTTTTGAGATGCTGTTAGGACTCTGTCAATGTGATGACTTTCCTTATTGTAATAAGGCTAATAAACTTAATTTTGTTTGATTAATGGGGCTTTTAGCTGGTCTTTTAGGAAGTATATTACAAATTAAGGAGCAAAGTCCTGATTTTACCAAGGTAATTTGCTTATATCTCCATTGTTTCCTCTTAAATAAAACACTCTCCTGGTCCTTCTCTCCTGATTTTCATGTTAATCATGCCCTTGCCTTTCTTTATAGCTTTCACAAATTCCTTTTTCTCTTAACAAACAGAGAAGGAAAAAAGCTTTTAATGAGAATTATGCCATAAAGTACCTGGCAATTGTTTCTCTGCTCCCCAGCATTCTCAGCAAGCTAACTGCAGATTCACCTGGTCACTTCATTATTCTGGCAGTAGTAAGGCCCCAAATCCTATGCAATTCAATCTTGGGGTTCCATTTGCATTACACTAAGAAAGAATTTACTGATAGTTTTCAGTTGTGAAATACTGAGTGCAGCAAGAACAAAACTATCTAGATAAGAAAAATGCAATGTTGTCACTATTTAGCAAATGCTCACAAGACAGAAAAGAGTGTCTTCTGAGAGTTTTTAAGAACTTCATCTGGGGCAATTTGGAGACATGGTCCTGAAAAACATACACAGGGTTGTAGTGTGCAAGCCTAGGACTGGATATCCAGCAGGAATACGGTCAAGGAGTGGGGAATGTTCTGTATTTTCTATTTCTGCTAACTGTGGTCTACATCTTAAGTCTCAGGAGTAGAGCAAAGCATAACACTTTGTAAGGTAAAATGAAGATTCTCAGATGATCCAGGGTGCAAGGGAGAAGGGGTAAGAAATACAAAAATGCCATGCATAGACAAGATTCTCACCTCAGGTTAAACATGGCAGTAGGCATCTTGGGGGTGACATTCTCAGCATGTCTGTGTCTCTCCCAATCTGAACCAGTTGCCTTCTACCCTTGGCTCTTGATATTTATTTGTGATTTCCTTTCACTGCCATGTCAGGCATTCCCTTTGCCTCTGTCCCATTTCCTATGTTTCATACCTTGTTCTTTCTTAGTTTTCTCATTTTGGTGGCACATATCCTCCAGTGGTTACTTTTTCTTTTTCGTAATGTTTATTTTTGAGAGAGAGGGATAGAGTGCAAGAGGGGAGGGGCAGAGAGAGGGAGACAGGATCCAAAGTGGGCTCTGCACTAACAGCCCAGAATCTGATATGGGGCTTGAACTAATGAACTGTGAGATCATGACCTGAGCTGAAGCTGGACACTTAACCAACTGAGCCACCCAGGCACCCTTCCTCTAGTAGTTTCTTAAGGAAGGGTATATGGAGATTATTTTTATAGTCTTTGCAAAGTTTTCTTTTTTTTTTTAAGTCTTTGCAAGTTTTTATATACACCAGCACTTGTTTGATAATTTGGCTAAATAGAGAGCTCTCTGTTTGGGATAAATTTTCCTTCAGAATTTTTAAAGTACTACTCTAATGTCTTCTAGCATCTCAATGATGGGGTTCCAGACACACAACCCCAACATATGGCACCTTGGCATACTGAATATATTAATTTGGAGTTTGAAAAAACAGTAGAAGCAGGAAGGTCACTCTGACCTCTGTGCTGTCCCCCCCTTGTTTCCTCAAAGGAAGAGATAATTCCTTCATGTGAAAGATACCATCCCTCCACTAGGAGAAAGGGAGGTGTTCTTATAACCAAAGACAGGACATTTAGGGCCCAGAAGCCTGCATAAATAAGCCTTGTCGCCTATTTACCATTTACTATCCATAACCCAAATTCCTTTGTCTTGTCGTCTCCTCACAAATTTATTGTCCCTTTGTCTAAAAGGTATCAAAACTTCCTGCTCTGGTCACTTCTTCTCATCTTCGTTCTCTTATGAAGGCTCTTGTATACATGTAAGAATTCTACAAAATTTGTATAATTTTCATCCATTAATCTATGTCACTTTAATTTTTAGACATAACCAAGAACCCGAACAGGGTTAAAGAAAACTTTTTCCTCCCCTATATCACATTGCTGCTGAAAAGCCCAAAGCAATTCTGATTCCTGTTGATCTGCTTTTTATCTCCTATCTCCTCCTGTCCCTTTTCTGGAAGCTTGAGAATCTCCTCTTTTACCTTAAATGTTTTAGATTTCACAATTATATGCTTTGGTGTAGGGCAATTTTTATCTGTTAAAATGGGCTCTTTTGATTTGGAAATTTGTGTCCTTCAGCTCTGGAAATTTTCCTTGAATTATTTCATCATTGATTTCTTCCCTTCTGTTTTTTCTTTCCTGGAAATCCTATTATTTGTCTGCTGAACTTCATAGACTGATTTAATTTTCTTACCTTTTTTCTCCTATTTCATATCTCCTTGTCTTTTTTGTTCTGTGTCTGATTTCAACTTTATCTCTTCAAATTTATTAAATTTTGACTTATTTTTAAAAATAATGTCTTGTTCTAGTTTTAAAAATAAAATATATTCTCTTACCTCTCTCAGGACTGAGAAATGGAAAACTACTGAAACCACAACTTGAAAAACAAAAACAAAAAGCACCAAGACCACATTTTGCAAGACAGACAATTTCAGCAACAGCTCATGGGTTCAGGAAAGATAAAACCACAGACTCTTTCACAAACAGCCTTGCCTAACCTATCAAAGCAGTCAGAGGCTTAACTCACTTGCAAATTCTGACCAATTCTTTCCTGTCATAGCCCTACCCTTCCATCCTGCCCCTCCCCCATTCTTACTAACTTCCGCCTAAAACCATCCTTTGACTAACTCCTCCCCAACAAAACTTTATAAAACTTAAGTGCCAAAGCTTCTCAGAGTCCATTTGACTGATTTCATTAGGCCATTTCCCTTGTCTGGCACATTTCTAATAAATTATGTTTGGTATGTATTGTTGTAATCATAATAGACTTCTTAGGTGGTCTCTTCTGGGAAGTTTTGAACAGAAATTATGTAACATTTTCTTTCTCCAGCATATTGTTTCCTCAACACGTGCTTCTTCTGCCTATTTGGTCTTTACCTTTCATGATAGAGACTTTCTTTAGAGTTCTGGTAATCTTTAGTTTTCTGCTCATGATTGAGGGCAAAAGACAGAAAAGCTGATTGGAAGTTCTGAGTACATGGAGAGCTTTTGTATACTTTGAGTTTACTCTAGGGCCATTTATTTGTTGGGCAATCCTAAATGTCAGTTTCTCTATTTCTTCTCTCTTAGGTTGCACATATTCCCTCAGAGAAAGGTGTGCAATATCCTGCCTAGAGGGTAAAGATACAGCTGCCATGGTTTGGGGGCTGAGTAGTTGATAAAGACTGTGGAGTAGAAGATAGAGTATTAGCACACACAATG
>NC_064809.1:62456257-62501438 GCF_023721935.1 Panthera uncia | reverse complement strand
CTCCTTCTGCCCTATGGTCCTTCTAGCTGGACTTAGAATCAAATTGACATGAGACAGATTAACAGGAGAAACTCAAATTTAACAGTTGTAAGTATGGGGAACCCACAGACACGAAATTCCAAAAAACAATGTGGCGACATGAAGCCTACATGAACTAAGGTGAGGGGTAGGGTCAGAGGATACAAAGTGGGGGAAGGCCATTAGCAGGAAGGTGAAAGAAGATGTTTGTGCAGATAAGTTCCTTAGGTAAAGTGAAGTCTCTGTTAACAGTTCTCTTGCTGGTATAGGCTCTTCTTCACAATGTAAATTTAGGCAGTTGATGAGGAAGCAGAGAGCTTTTCCTGCATCTGTTGGGTTTTGATTACTTTTAACTCGAAATAATCTTTATTCCAAAGTGGCCCATCTTGGGGCACTCTGCCCCTCAATGTAAACCTCCATTTTGCATGGTACTAATGACCTCAATTGTGCCTACTATTCCCCAGTTCACAGACTCATTTTTATCCTCTCCAGATACTTCCAGCTTCTACTAGAGTCAGGGAGAAATAGTCACCCAATAGCATGGATTTAGGGAGAGGATTTTTTCCACTGTTGCCAGAGAATTCAGTTTTCTCAGTTCTTCTAAGTTAGTTTGCAATCAGCTTGCTTTCCAGTTTCCAAAGGTTTATTTTTGTTGTTATTCTCCCTATCTTTGTGCTTTCATGCCTTTTTTTTTTTTTAAGATACCACTATTGTAGTTTTAGAGGAGAAATAAAATTAGATTGGTATATTGTATGTATCACTTTAACCTACAGTGCTTCCAATGTTTTTTTTCTTCATTAGCCATGTCGTCTTCCTTTGGCATTTCACCAGAAAAACATTTGTAGAGTCAACCATTTTGTAAAGGCTCATTCACTAATAGCCAAACTGTTTGAGGAAACATGTAGACAGATCATAAGATTAAGCAATGAAATGCTTTGACTACTTATCACTGAAATCTTTTTCATATTCAAAATTAAATCAGTGAATAGTTTAGGGAATGGATGCAGCAGACTTCTCTTTCAAAATCCCCCTTTTTTGCATTTTCTGAATCACAAGTCAAAGTGGTGTTATTTAAGAATGTACTGGGTATGAGGTGGGGGAAGATAAGAAGAAAGAGGAAGGAGAGAGAGAAAAAAGGAAAAAGACGAGAGGAAGAGAAAGGTAATTGTCTGTCTGTAGAGGGTATAGAGGAGGAAAGATATTCCCTCTGCCTTTCTAGGTTCTATAGTTGGATCTATGAAGTAAACTGATAAGAGGAAGACTACCAGGAGAAAGGATATATAAATTTATTGACTTTTAAAGTTACATGCACAGGGAAATTATAGGGAAAAAGGAGTGAATACCCAAAAAAGCAGTGAGATTTAAGAGCTTATATATAGTCTTTTTAAAAAATATATACAGTCTTAATAGGGGAAGGGAAAGGAGGATTAGGCTGCTGAGGGGAGAATAAGTGATTTTTAGGAAATAGAAATGGGTCCTCAGAAGACTATATGGGAGACATGATAGTTTGTGATAGTTTTCTAGTCTCTCCTGTGGTAAGAGCCAATTTTCCCTAGTTGATGAAACTCTAGAGGAAGAGATCTGTGACAACTGAGTTACTTTTGGAGGATCTGTCTATAGGCAGAGAAAGGGAATTTTAAAAAGTTTTGTCCTGCATTTTCTATTTTTCAAGTACCTTCAGCTCAAAATAACACTTATGTCAAAAATGCATATTTTAGGGTTGTATATTCTACCACCCTTCAAGGGCAAACTGGCCTGTCCATAGCCTTCTCATGCTATCTGGGCAGGGTCATCCATTCTAAGGCCTGGTCTTTAGAAATTAAAATGATGGAAGAGGAGTTAAGATGGCAGATTAATAGGGGGACCTTATGCTTGCCTTGTCCCTCGAACATGGCTAGATAAATATCAAATCATTCTGAACACCCAAGAAATGTATCTGAGGACTGAGAGAACAAACTGCACAACTAAAGAGGGAAAAGAGGCTATATAATGGAGGGTAGGAGGTACAGAGACCTGATTGGGGGAGAAAAGAATCATGGGTGTTGAGGAGGGGAGGGAGCCCTGATCACAGAGAGCGGAAAGAAAGAGAGAGAGAATGAGAGAGAACAGTGCACAGGGTATTATGCAAGAAAAGCACTTCCCCAAAACCATTGATTAGGAAAATGAGAGGGACTGTTTATCACGGGTTTTTAAAAGCAGCAGAGCTTGAAGACAGAAATTTTAGACATCCACACTGTGACAGGTGTGGAAGCTGGCAGGCTAAATGGTACTCCTGTGGAGTAGAAGGGCAGTGGGAGTGGACAGTGTGTTTTATGCACCACTTGGGTTTCACTAGGAGAGATAGTTCTCTTTGTTGGAGTGCACTTGGGAGAGCTGGCAATGGCGCTTAGGGTACAAAAGAGCTGGCAGGCACCACTGCACTGCCCTATTACTTAGCATAGGGAACCTGCTAAGGGCAACTAACCTGGACACTGGCTTTTTGTTGTACATTCCTATAAACTCCAAGCCTCTGTGCATTTGTGCAACTGCCCTTCTGGGACAAACTGGCAGCAGCCATAGCGTGGTGAGTCCCTCCCCCAGAGGATCATCATGGGTCCATGCTGTGCAGGGTCCCTAAAATTTTTTTGAAACTCAGCCAATATGCATGAGATAAAACACAGGGGCACTGTACCATTGAGGGGGCAGATGACCCAGACACAGGGTGAAAGCAGCAATCTGAGAGATGCCAGGGATAAAAGAGGGGAGATAGTTCACTCCTCTCTGAGGGATTCCTGGACTACAGCAGGTAAGAACTTCCCTCTACAGAGATAAGACAGCAGGTTGACACCAGTTTTTATCACCTGCCCATCAGCACAGATGGATTTCAGTGAACAGCACAGTGTCCACAGTGGAGGCTTGAGCTGCTTATACCGAGCCCCACTCCTGTGCTCTTCAGGTGATTTTTTTACTAGAGAGCCTGAGAGCCAGAACAGCAGTGTGCCCCTCTCCCAGAAGACCAGCACAAACCCCCTGCATGCACCAAGCCTACCAACTATACGGTGCTTCAAAGCTTCAGGTCTAGTGGAAATAGGATCAGGCTAGTTTTAACAAGCAGACCAAGTACACCTAATTAAAATTCATCACACACTGGAGAAGGTCCAAACACTACCCAATGAGGGAAAAACTTTGCAGGGAAAGAGCAGCCAAAACACAACAGCAGATTGCACACACCATACACCAGAGACACTTCCTAAAGCACCAGACACTGGACAGTATATAACCTCTTCTTAATAAAGCCATTACTTTCAAGAGAAGGAAACATAATAGGCTTTTCTAACACACAGAAGAAGTCAAAGACCTAAAAAAAATGCCAAAATGGAGGAATTCATCCCAAAAGAAAGAACAAGAAAAGATCATGGCCAGGGATCTACTCAAAATTGATACAAGTAATATCCTTGATCCAGAATCTAAAGCAACAATCATAAGAATACTAGCTGTGCTTGAGAAAAGCATAAAAGACACTGGGGAGTCACTTACTGCAGAGATAAAAGACCTAAAATTAGTTAGGCTGAAATAAAAAATGCTATAACTGAGATGCAAAACTGACAGCATGTAATGAACACAAGGATGGAAGGAGCAGAGGAACGAATAATTAACATAGAAGATAAAAATTATGGAAAATAATGAAGCTGAAAAGAAGAGGGAAACAAAAATATTGGATTTTTATCCAATGTATCCATATCCAATGTAGACTTAGGGAAGTCAATTATTCCATAAAGTGTAATAACACTCATATCATTGGAGTCCCAGAATAAGAGAGGGAAAAATGGGCAGAAGGTTTTTTTGAACAAATTGTATCTGAAAACTTCACTAATCTGGGGAGTAAAATGGACATTCAAATCCTGGAGGCACAGAAAGGTCTCATCAAAATCAATAAAGCAGGCTAGCCCCAAGATATATTCTTAGTAAAACTGATAAAATACAGAAATAAAAAATCCTGAGAGCAGTAAGGGAAAAGAAATCCCTAACTTACAAGGGAGGACAAATAAGGTCATCAGCAGACTTATTCACAGAAGCATGGCAGGCAGGCCAGAAGGGAGTTGCATGATATATTCAACATTCTAAATGGGAAAAATATGCAGCCAAGAATACTCTATATACAACAAGGCTGTCATTCAGAATAGAAGGAAAGATAAAGAGTTTCCCAGACAAACAAAAACTACAGGAGTTCGTGAGCACTAAACCAGCCCTGCAAGACATATTAAAGGAGACTCTTTGAATGGGAAAAAAAGACCAAAAGCAACAAACATAAAAAGGAACAGAGAAAATATCCAGAAACGATGACTTTACAGGTAATACAATGGCACTAAATTCATATCTATCAATAATTACTCTGAATATAAATGGATTAAATGCTGCAATCAAAAGACATAGAGTGTCAGAATGGATTAATAAAAACAAGTTATGTGGTGACTGTAAGAGACGTACTTTAAACCTAAAACACTTACAGACTGAAAGTGAGGACATGAAGAAACATTTATCATGCAAAAAGACATCAAAAGAAAGCTGGAATAGCCATACTTATATCTGACAAACTAGATTTTAAACCAAAGATTGTAACAAGAAATGAAGAAAGGCACTATATCATAATAAAGAGAACCATCCAACAAGATCTACCAATTACAAATATTTATGCCCCTCAACTTGAAACACCCAAATGTATAAATCAATTAATAACAAACATGAAGGAACTTATTGATAATAATAGAATAACAGCAGAGGACTTTAACAACCCATTTACAACAATGGATAGATCATCTAAGCAGAAAATCAATAAGGAAACAATGGCTTTGAATGACACACCGTGCCAGATAGACTTAATAGATATATTCAGAACAATTCATCTTAAAGGAGCAGAATACTCATTCTTTTAGAGTGCACATGGAATATTCTCTAGAATAGATCACATACTAAGTCACAAATCAGGCCTCAACAAACACAAAAAGATTGAGATCATACCATGCATATTTTCCAACCATGACACTATGATACTTCAAGTCAACCACAAGAAATAATTTAGAAAGACAACAAATACATGGAGGTTAAACAACATCCTACTAAAGAATGAAAGGGTTAACCAGAATACTAAAGAAGAAATAAAAAAATACATGGAAACAAATGAAAATGAAAACACAACCACCCAAAACCTTTGAGATACAGCAAAAGTGGTTATAAGAAGGAAGTATATAGCAATTCAGGCTTACATCAAGAAGCAAGAAAAGTCTTGGGTGCCTGGGTGGCTCAGTCTGTTATGTGTCCAACTGTGGCTCAGGTCATGATCCCATGGTTCATGAGGTTGAGGCCCACATTGGCCTCTCTGTTGTCAGCATGGAGCCTGCTTTGGATCCTCTGTCTCCCTCTCTCTCTGCCTCTTCCCCATGCGTTCTCTCTCTCAAAAATAAATAAATATTAAAAAAGAAAAGAAGAAGCAAGAAAAGTTTCAAACATACAACCTAATCTTACACCTATAGAAGGTAGGAAAGGAAGAGCAAATGAAGGCTAAAACCAGCAGAAGAAGGGAAATAATAAAGATTAGAGCAGAAATAAATGATACAGAAACAAACAAAAAAACAGTAGAACAGATCAACAAAACTAAGAGCCGGGTCTTTGAAACAATGAGTAATATTGATAAACCCCTTGCCAGGCTTATCAAAAAGAAAAGAGAAAGGAGATAAATAAATAAAATCACAAATGAAAAAGGAGAGATCACAACCAACACCAGAGAAAGACAAAAAACTATAAGAGATTATTATTAAAAATTATATGCCAACAAACTGAGAAATCTGGAAGAAATGGATAAATTTTTAGAAATATATAAACTACTAAAACTAAAACGGGAAGAATAGAAAACTTGAACAGACTGATAATCAGCAAAGAAATTGAATGAGTAATCAAAAATCTCCCAATAAGCAAAAGTCCAGGGACTGATGGCTGTCGTAGACTCTAGGTCTAAAGTTCTTTCTTGTCTACCAAGAAAGCAGGACACAGGATTAAAATGCGAGAGATGGCTAATGTCCGGGAAAAGACGAGAGCCCTGAATAAGGGTCCTTGCCCTGTATTTATTAAGATCAGAAGGCTTACAAACGTGATGGGCTTGTACAAAGAGACAATGAATCAGTGAACATTAACTCATGAGCATGAAGGAAAAGGGGGTTTTGAAGATATATGGTATTTGGTGTTTGGGTCAATATAAAACAAAATCCTGGCGCTGGGCAGATGGGCAGATGGTTGTTAACAGCAGACAGGAGGTGCCATGTCTGTTTATCTTAGCTAGCCTAGGGGATAAGACAGATAGGGGAAATAACCTCAGGGTTAACAGGGCACCTTTTCTTCTGCTAATCAGCTCCGCTCTGGGCAGCATGGCGGTCTATAGCCCTATATACCTGTTCATCTAATTTGGTCCTTCCATCCTGTGAGAGCAGCTTTCTGCTATAGTACTAAATTGGGGGCACTTTTGCCCTGAATGCCTAATCTTGCTTACCTCATAAACTGTTGTATTGGGGCCTTTGCCCCTCTGTATTCTGGGGCCTTTGCCCCTCCCTCTCTATTCTGGGGGCCCTGGCCCCTCCCTACTTTACTCTGGGGGTCTTGTGTTGTTTACACAAGCTTGGGTGAGAGCATCCTATGGCTTTGTAATTCTTTATGACTTGTTAACCCATTGGTGTAAACCCAGGGAATTTCTAAGCTTATTCCCCACAATGGCTTTCCAGAGAAATTCTATCAGACATTTGTAGAGGAGTTAATACCTATTTTTCTAAACTGTTCCAAAAAATAGAAATGGAAAGTGCCAGGAGCCAATCCATCCAGCCTTCCTGATGGCACAGCCCGGTGGTTGGCGGAAGGGCAATGCATAGTGACCCTCTGAATGGGAAGCTACTGGTATCCCCCCTGTTACTCATCTTGGCCATCCCCATGGTCCAGTTGGCACTGATGATTCAAAATAAACCCATGGGGGCAAACTTGGGGATATTTTCTGGGGAAGACCCCCAGGAAAAACTCCCTCTGGGAAAAAACCATGAGAATCCGAAGATGGATAATGAAACCTCATATCCAGCTGGTGCCATCCCCACCTGTCCATCCCCTACCTAAAGGAAGGATAGCCCCCTATATTTCCCAGCCAAGGAGGGGGACAAATGGTTTCAAAATCCCCACTCTGGCAACAAAGGAATGTATCTATGATTACAAGTTACTCCAACCCCTAGGCCCACTTAGCCCCCAGGAGGCATTCCAGATGCTAATTGGACCTGGTGGGTTAAGGTACAGGATGGTTCATTAGTTCCTAGGTATACATTGTCTCTGGGAAAGCATAAGTCGTGGGTTCCCAGGGCCCTCTTGGCTCCCTCCTGGCACCCCAGACCAAAGCGAATACTTTTGTTCCTTGTACTGCAAATGGTTCAAAGGAACAATTAAGAAGTCATGTCCCTGTAAATGTTCCACTTGAGGTGTTGAGAGCTAGATGACCTTTCATGAAAATAGCAAAGCAAACGCTTTATAGACTATAAATAAAAGTAGATACATAGTGAAAGTAGTATGAAGAAATTAATCAATAAGCAAAGGGCAGAAGGGAATGTTACAAAGAAATAACCATGAAGTTCCTTAATGGGTGGTTACACAAAGGAACATTTTTAGAATTAGGTAATGCCAAGAAACATAGATGATGCACACTACAAGAAAATTGCTAACAAATATAATGCCACGTTTGCCACAATAAAGCGGCCAGTCTAACACATTGCTGTTATCTGTGTCCATTTGTCAATTTGCCGACACCGTTCATCCTTCGGGAATTCCTGGACCTGCTGGGGCCGGACTCTGGCAGGAAAGAAAACTTTCAAACTCATTCTATGAGGCCAGCATTCTCTTGATTCCAAAACCAAAGTTTCCATTAAAAAACAGAACTAGAAGCCAATATCCCTGATGAATGTGGATGCAAAAATTCTCAAGGCAAACAAACAAACAAACAAACAAAAAAACACCTGGCAAATCAAATGCAACTGTACATTAAAACAAGTATTCACCACTATCAAGTGGGATTTATTCCTGGGCTACAGGGATGGTTCAATATTCACAAATCAATCAACGTGATATACCATATTAATAAAAGAAAGAATAAGAACCATATGATCCTCTCAATAGGTACAGAAAAGTCATTTGACGAAGTACAGCATCCATTCTTGATAAAAACCCTCAACAAAGTAGGAATAGAGGGAACATAGCTCAACATAATAAAGGCCATATATGAAAGACCCACAGCTAATATCATCCTCAATGGGGAAAACGGAGAGCTTTTCCACTATGGCCAGGAACAAGACAGGGATATCCACTCTTATCATCATTATCTAACATTGTACTGGAAGTCCTAGCCTCAGCAATCAGACAACAAAAAGAAATAAAAAGCATCCAAATTGGCAAGGAAGAAGTCAAGCTTTCACTATTTGCAGACATGATAGTTTATGTAGAAAACCCAAGAGACGCCATTAAAAATTGCTGGAACTTATAGATGAGTTCAACAAAATTTCAGGTACAAAATCAATGTACAGAAATTGGAGCACCTGGGTGGCTCAGTTGGTTAAGTGTCCATCTTTGGCTCAGGTCATGATCTCACTGCTCGTGTGTTGAAGCCCTGCATTGGGCTCTGTGGTGACAGCTCAGAGCCTGGAGCCTGCTTCAGATTCTGTGTCTCCCTCTCTTTGCCCCTCCCCCGCTCATGCTCTGTTTCTCTCTTTCTCAAAAATAAATAAACATAAAAAAATCAATGTACAGAAATCTGTTGCATTTCTATATACCAAAATGAAGCAGCAGAAAGAGAAATCAAGGAACCAGTCCCAGTTACAATTTCACCAAAAGCTATAACATACCTAGAAATAAAGCTAACCAAAGAGGAGAAGATCTGTACTTTGAAAACAGTCATGGATTGGAAGAACAAATATTATTAAAACGTCTGTACTACCCAAAGCAAACCCCACATGTAATGCAATCCCTATCAAAATATCACCAGCACTTTTCAGAGCTTGAACAAACAATTCTAAAATTTGTATGGAACCACAAAATTCCCCAAATAGCTAAAGCAATCTTGAAAAAGAAAAGCAAAGCTAGAGGCAACATAATTCCAGACTTCAAGCTATTATTACAAAGCTGTAGTGATCAAGACAGTATAATAGTGGCACAAAAACAGACATTCAGATCAATGGATCAGAGTGGAAAACCCAGAAATGGACCCGCAACTATACGGTCAACTAATCTTTCACAAAGCATGAAAGAAATCGACTGGCAAAAAAAGACAATCTTTTCAACTAATGGTGTTGGGAAAACTAGACAGCAATATGCAGAATGATACTGAACCACTTTCTTACACCATACACCAAAATATATTCAAAATGTATGAAAGACCTAAATGTGAGACAGGAATCCATCAAAATCCTAAAGGACACAATTGGCAGAAAACCTCTTTGATCTTGGCCATACCAACTTTTTACTACATACGTCGCTGGAGGCAAGGGACACAAAGGCAAAAATGAACTATTGGGAACTCATCAAGACAAAAAACCTCTACACAGGGGGTGCCTGGGTGGCTCAGTTGGTTAAGCGTCTTACTTAGGCTTAGGTCATAATCTCACAGTTTGTGAGTTTGAGCCTTGCATTAGGCTTGTGCTGACAGCTCAGAGCCTGAAGCCTGCTTCAAATTCTGTGTCTCCCTCTCTCTCTGCCCCTGCCCCACTCCCACTCTGTCTCTCTAAATAAATAAACAAACAAACAAACAAACAAACAGTTTTTAAAAATTAAAAAAAAGACTTTTCAAAGCAAAGGAAACAATTTGCAATATATTTGCAAATGATATATTGGATAATGGGTTAGTGTTGAAATCTATAAAGAACTTACCGAACTCAACACCCAAAAAACAAATAATCCAGTTAAGAATCGGGCAGAAGCCATGAAGAGACATTTTTCCAAAGAAGACATACAGATGGCTAACAGACACATGAAAAGATGCCCAACATCATTCATCATCAGGGAAATACAAATCAAAACTACAATGAGACATCACTTCATACCAGTCAGAATGGTTAAAATTACCAACAGTGGGATGAGAAATAGGTCCTGGCGAGGATACAGAGAAAGGGGAACCCTCTTAGACTATTGGTGGTAATGCAACCTGGTGCAGCCAGTCTGGAAAACAGTATGGAGGTTCCTCAAAAAGTCTGAAATACAATTACCCAAGACTCAGCAATTGCACTATTAGGTATTTACTCAAAGGATATAAAAATACGGATTTGAAGTGGCACAACCACCCTGATGTTTATAGTAGCATTATGAATAATAGCCAAATTATGGAAAGAGCCCAAATGCCCATCAACTGATGCATGAATACAGAAGATGTAGTGTACATATACAATGGTATATTACTCAGTCATCAAAAGAATGAAATCTTCCCATTTGCAATGGCATGGATGGATCTAGAGTATTACGCTAAGTGAAATAAGTCAGAGAAAGACGACACCATTTCACTCATATGTGGAATTTAAGAAACAAAACAGATGAACCTAGGGGAGGAAGAAAAAAAAAGAGGAAGGCAGACTATAAGAGTCTTCACTAGGGAGTACAAACTGAAGGTTTATGGAGAGAAGGTAGGCAGGGGATGGGCTGGCTAAATATATGATGGGTGTTAAGGAGGGCACTTGTGATGAGTACTGGGTATTACACGTAAGTGATGAATCACTAAATTCTACTCCTGAAACCAATATTACAGTATATTTTAACTAACTAGAACTTAAATAAAAACTTGAAAAAAAAGAAATTAAAATGGTAAATATACATTTACCGCACATTTACATCACAACCTCAAGAAGTTCATTTATCCATTCTTTCATAAAGGAATTAATGTTGATTATGTGTCATCCTCTATGCTGTGTGCTAAGGATACAAAGGTGAAAAAAAAAGACATAATCCTAGCTTTATGGTGCATATGATCTATATGTAGAGATACCTGCTTTTATATTTATTTTATAGTGATAATAATACCATCAATGAGTATATCAGATGTTACTCTGAAAGCACATTACCTGGTTCTCAATCAAGTCAAACAGGTATAAAATCCTCTCTTGCATGCCTTCCAGATTCAATGAGAATTTCATGTGCTTCAGCTTCTTTTTTATAGATGCCTCACAGCTCAAGATGGTCAAAAATATGTCTCTGCAGAGAGAATGAAATAACATTCATTAGATGTCTGCTTTCTTTTCCAATCATGTCCTTCTGAGATTACCTCTTGCTGATTTTTTTTTTTTTTTTTTCTAAAGAGAGCATGCATGTGAAGGCAGAGAGAAGGAAAGAGAGAATCCCAAGCAGGCTCCACACTGTCAGCCCAGATTCCTACTTGGGGCTCAATCTCACGAAGCTTGAGATCACACCCTGAGTGAAAATCAAGATTCCAGCACTTAACCGACTAAGCCACCCAGGCGCCCTACCTCTTGCTGATCTTGGAGTTGGGGCATTCCTAATTTTTTTTCAATATTTACGACACGCAAAAATGTATAAAGAATAACTCAGCAGGCACAGGACTACCACTATCTAGCTGCTGAAATAAATAACTGCCAATGCATTTAAGTCCCTGGTTCATATACCTCCCCACTTTTCCCCCCAGAATGAAGCACTACCTTGAAGGTAGTGGGTTATCATTTCATTAAGTACATGTTTAATTTCACAGTTTATATATGTATCTTTAAGCAAAACATAGAATTGTTTTGTGTGTTTTTTACTGTATGTACTGGTATCATATTATACTTATTACATCACACACATATATATATATATATATATATATATATATATACATATATATACCTAAAGATGAAACTTCATATAAACTCTAAGAACATCTTCAAATTTACTATATAGTATCAATATATCTTTCAATATTGCTCTAGCAATTAGCAATCCTCATTACCCCAACAATATATAAATTCCTGTTGCTTCACAATGTACTCCACATTTGGTATTGTCCAACTTCAAATTTTTTGTGACAGTGGGTTTAAAAGTGAATCTGGGGGCACCTGGGTGGCTCAGTCGGTTGGGCATCCGACTTCAGCTCAGGTCATGACCTCACGGTTCGTGAGTTCGAGCCCCGCTTCCAGCTCTGTGCTGACAGCTCAGAGCCTGGAGCCTGCTTTGGATTCTGTGTCTCCTTCTCTCTCTGTCCCTCTCCTGCTTGTGTTCTGTCTCTCTCTGTCTCTCAAATATAAATAAATGTAAAAAAGAAAAAAAAGTGAATCTGATTGCTGCTTTGATTGATATCTCCTTGCTAATCAATGAAAACCTTTTCATATATTTATTGGCTATTTACATTCTCTATTTTTGTGAGTTGCATATGTGTAAGAGTGTAAGTTTCGTGAGGAGAACTTTGTATCCTCAGTGAGCAATGTCTAATACATTGTAGATATTAAATATATATATTTAAAAATATTTTGCTTACAAGTATATATAAATTTATTGCATACTGTAGGGAAGAAAAATTTTCCTTGAACCTCTTACTATTCCTGACTGGGTCTTAAATTTAAACTAAGAAAAAAAGATCAACAGGAGAAAAAGCATACAAATTTAGTTAATAAAAGTTTTATATGACATGGGAGTCTTCATAAGAAAATGAAGACCTGCAGAAGTAGTTAGACCTGAGTACTTTTATGCTAGGTTTGATTGAAGAATGGGCAATGGAGGAATATGATAAATTGTGGAGGTTATATGATAGGTTAAGGAGTATGAAGTAACTGCAATAAACTGGGGGACACTTAGCAATCCCTGTTTGTTGACATTCTTCTTGGTGTCCCTTTGTCTTTGGAGATAAGGATGCTCCTTTCCTCTAGGTATAGGGAGGGCACCTCTCACATGAGGACTTTATGATCTGTTTCAGGAAAGAAAGGGAAGGGAAGGAAGAGGTCAGAGTAACTTTCTTGCTTCTGCTGTTTTTTCAAACTCCTTCAGCTTAAAATAGTCAATATGCCAAATTGCCATATTTGGGGATAGTATGTCCTAAACCTTATCAATATGTTTATAGCATACCTTTTTAAAAATTATCTTTTTCTTAATAATTTGTTAGATATTTTAATATATTTTGAATGCTAATCTTTTATGGGTTACATATGTAGCACATATCTTCTTTCAATTTGTGGCTTGCCTTTTCCTTTTTTTTTTTTTTAAAGTGACTCAGTGCACAATTTTTCATATTAATACAGGTTTCTATTTAACATGTAAAAGTCAAGGATGGATATTCCAACTTGCCAGGTAGCTCTAGTCCTTGTAGTCATTCAGGAGTCCAGGTTTCTTCCAATTTTAGTCTAAGCCACTTCCTAGGACTTTGATTCAGTTTTTGGTTCAAGCAAGGTTGCAGCTATAGTCCTATTTCAGCTAGGAGGAAAAGGTAAGACGAAAGTGGAGTGGGCACACGTGCCCTGCTAAGGAAGGACATTGTATTTATACTGTCTGCTCTTCAGTTGGGGAGAACTTATTCACATAATCATATCTAACAACAGAAGAGGGAGAAACATAGTATCTAGCTAGACAGCTACATGCCTCTTCCCCTTAGAAAAGGTGGAGTAAGATTGTACATATGTACATATGTATGTATGTATGTATGTATGTATGTATTTGTAAGTAGGTTCCATACCCAACACAGGGTTCAAGTTCATGATCCTGAGACCAAGAGTTGCATGCTCTACTGAGCCAGCCAGGTGCCTCCTTTTTTTGTTTTTGTCTTTGTTTTTGTTTTAGGGGGAACAGATTTTAATGTACATTTGACAGTTTTACTTTCCCTCTTTTTCTTTTACTTGGAAGAGCTTGTATGGTTACAATGATCTCTCCCTTAAAGGTCTAATATAACTGACACAGAAAATCTTAAGGGTCTAATTTTTTTTCATGGGAATGTTTTAAATTCATTATTGGAAGTACTTTACTGGTGATAGAACTATTTAGGCTTTTTATTCTTCTTGAGTAAGTCTTGGTATGTTATATTTTTCTTAAAAATCTGAAATTTTGATCTAAATTCTCAAATTTATTAGTATAAATTTATTTGTATAATTACTATTTATGCATTATATTAACATTTGCTAAATCTGCTATTACATTTCCCTTTTTTCAGATCCTAATATTATGTGTGGCCTTTTTTTTTTTTTTTTTTTTTAATCTCAGGAGAAGTTTGTTTTATTGATATTTTCAAATAACCAACTTTTGGCTTTGTAGATTCTTATTGTGTCTTTGCTTTCTAGCTTCTTATTTTCTGCTCTTTTTTATTTTCTTGTTCTTCTTCTTCTTCTTCTTTTTTTTTTTTACACTTATCTACTTTTTGAGAGACTTAGAGAGACAGAGCACAAGTTGGGGAGGGGCAGAGAGAGAGAAGGAGACACAGAATCCAAAGCAGGCTCCAGGCTCCAAGCTGTCAGCACAGAGCCTGATGTGGCTCGAACTCACAAACCCTGAGATCATGACCTAAACCCAAGTCAGACGCTTAACCAACTGAGCCACCCAGGCGCCCCTACTTTCTTCTTTTGTTTATTAAATTGTTCTTTTGTTTGCATCTTAAGCTTGTTAATTTCCAGCCTTTCTTATTTCCTAATATAAACACTTAAAACTAAAAAATTTTCTGTATGTGCTGCTTCAGATTACAGTCCAGAGGTACTGTTATTTGGTATTTACATTATCACTCAGTTTAGGATTTCTTCATTTCTATCAAGATTTCTGCTTGGTTCCATGGGTTATTTAATGTTACACTTTTATTTATTTAAGGTGTTTATTTTATTTTATTTATTTATTTATTTATTTAGAGTGTGTGTGTGAGTGGGCGAGAGGGGCAGAAGGGGAGGGAGAGAGAGAGAGAGAGAGAGAGAGAGAGAGAGAGAGAAAATCTTAAGCAGGCTCCACACTCAGTGTGGAGTCCAATCTGGGGCTCCATCCCACAATCCCAGGATTATGACCTGAGCCTAAATCAAGAGTCAGACGCTCAAGCGACTAAGCCACCCAGACGCCCCTAATGTTACACTTTTAAATTACCAAATAAAATTTATGTTACCTTTTTAAAAATTAATTAATTACATTACAGTCAGAGGTTGTGCCCAGTAGACTATTCTGAGTACAAGGCATTGTTACCTTCCTTTCTTACTCTAGCACCTTTTCCTTGAACTAAACTGTCCTTCTTAACTTTCTCTTCCTTTAGGATAAATTTCAGAAATTTGTCTTCTCCTTACACCTGGTCATTAGCCCAAATGACATACAACACTTGCTTGAATCCTAGAGTGCGTGGAGCATAGGCTCAAACTCCAACTCATGCCACATACGTAATTTTAGCCTGCTATATCGTGCATTACTTGTAATACTAGTAGATAGTGTTTACTGAAGCGTCACTATATGCTCGGTATAGGACTAAAAATCTTACACACATTATCTTATTTAATTATCCCAACAATACCATTATTAACTCCCATTTTGCAAACAAGACAATTGAGAAACCAAAAAATTGAATAACTTTTCTCAGATCACACAGGTTCAAGTGGTAACATCAAGAGAAGAACCCAGTGTTGTTGGACCCCAGAGCCTATGTTATATAAGCACTCAAATGAGGTTTGTTGAACAAAGAATTCCCCCTTTAAGTAGTTTATGGCTAAAACGAAGTTTATTGCCACTGAGTCATGCATTCACATAATTCTTTATTATCACTATACATAAAACACTCAATGCTTGTTGAAAACACTTAGAAATTTAGGATTACTTCTTTTTGGACTATTTCAAGTCATCTATGAAGCAACAATATGAAGAAGTAAAAGAGTTGTTACCTATCTTTTAATATCAGCTGTTTGGGAGTTACTTGTTTTTCTGAAAAACCAGTAGACATCCTCTGACCACATCCTTCTTCAAAATGTCCCCTGTTAATGCTGTTACAGCTCAGGCACTTGTAAATTTTCTAAATTGTTTACGATAATTTACAATCTTCCTTAAAAGTTATTTTCTTTTTTGTCATTTCTTGTCACATAATGTGTCTTTTTCTTCATTATATATATTTCCACAATTAATTACATATTTATTTTAAAATTTTTATTGCATATATATGTTCATATGTATAAAATTAAAAAACAAGAAAAAATTAAATACATGTTATGGAGTTTATTACTCATTTTTAAAAGTTTGTGAGATTTTTCTTTTTTGTTGCTTCCTTCTTGAACTTAATGACAACAAGCAATATTTGAAATTACCTTTTGATTTTAATTATCCACTATTTCTGCCATAAAATGAAAGAAAAACTTATGTATTAGTTAAAATAAAAGTGCTATAATGATTATCTACATTTTTTATTGTGATAAAAATACATAACACAAAATTGATCACTTCAGCCATTTTTTTTTACCATTTATTTATTTATTTATTTATTTATTTATTTATCTTAAATCCAAGTTAGTTAACATATAGTATAATAATAATTTCAGGAATAGAATTTAGTGATTCATCACTTACATATAACACCCAGTGCTCATCTGAGGTGTCCTCCCCAATGCCCTCACTCCTCTAGCCCCTCCCCACATCCAACACCCCGCCAGCAACTGCCGCCTTCCAGCAGCAAACGGAAGAAGAATGAGGCACAAACAAGTCAGCTGCAAGAGAAAGGGAGCAGGGGTCGACAGTTGGAAGGACTGTAGCCCCGAACAACTCCTCATTCCCATATTTATTGGGGAAATGATATCAATCATCAAAAGACATCAAGATTCATTACATTGTTCAAAGAGTGTTCTCAAGAGAAAAACAGAACTTGCTTAAGCATGTAGTGGGAGTAACTTATGGTTGAGCAAGCACAATCAATGAATCTTATCAGATCCATTGCAGGTGGTCATGGTCTCTGGGGAAGCAGAGAAGTACAAACAAAAGAAGCAGGCAGCCTTCCACCCTGAGCGGGCCAGGCGTTCCCAGCTGCTCCGCTTCCGTGAGGTACATAAGCCGCCTCTCCAGAGAGACCTTTCAATATTACATTTTCTCAAGGCTATATTATTTATGACATAGCTCTGCATAATGTTTTTCTTCAATCATCACATTGTTGTCAGGGGCCATCACAAGCAACCCTCAGTTTGTTCTCTGAATTTGAGAGTCTCTTATGGTTTGTTTCCCTCTCTGTTTTTATGTTATTTTTTGCTTCCCTTTCCTTTTGTTCACCTGTTTTGTATCTTAAATTCCACATGAGTGAAATCATATGATATTTGTCTTTCTCTGACTGACTTATTTAACTTAGCATAATACACTCTAGTTCCATCCATGTTGTTGCAAATGACAAGATTTCATTCTTTTTAATCACCGAGTAATTTTCCATATATATATATATATTTACATATATATGTAAATATATATATATATATGTAAATATATATATATATATGTAAATATATACATATATATACCACATCTTCTTTACCATCAGTCAATGGACTGATGGACATTTGGACTCTTTCCATATTTTGGCTGTTGTTGATAGTGCGGCTATAAATATCGGGGTGCATGTTCCAATTCAAATCAGCACTCCTTTGGAGAAATACCTAGTAGTGCAATTGCTGGGTATAGGGTAATTCTATTTTTAATTTTTTGAGGAACCTCCATACTGTTTTCCAGAGTGGCAACACAAGTTTGTATTCCTACCAGCAGTGCAAAAGGGTTCCTCTTTCTCTGTATCCTCGTCAACATCTGTTGATGCCTGAGTTGTTAATTTTAGCCCTTCTAACAGGTGTAAGGTGGTATCTCATTATGGTTTTAATTTGTATTTCCCTGATGATGAGTGATATTGAGCATTTTTCATGTGTCTGTTAGCCATATGGATGTCTCTTTGGAAAAGTGTCTATTCATGTCTTTTGCCCATTTCTTCACTGGATTATCACTTTAGCCATTTTTAAGTGCAAAATTCAGTAGCATTAAGTGCCTTCTTAGTGCTGTACAACCATCACCACTATCCATCTCCAGAACTTTTTCATCATCATAAACAGAAACTGTACCCATTAAATAATAGTTCCCCATTATCCCCTTCCCCAGCTGTTGGTAACCTCTATTCTACTTGCTATCTCTACAAATGTACCTATTCTAAGTGCCTCATATAAGTGGAATCAGACAGGGCACCAGGGTGGCTCAATTGGTAAAGCGTCCTACTTCAGCTCAGGTCATGATCTCATGGTTTGTGAGTTTAAGCCCTGCATTGGGCTCTGTGTGAACAACTCAGAGCCTGGGGCCTGCTTCAGATTCTGTGTCTCTCTCTCTCTCTCTGTCTACTCCTCCCCCACTCACATTCTGTCTGTCTCTCTCTCTCAAAAATCAACACAAAAAAATTTTTAAAAAATAAGTGAAATCAGACAATAATTGTCTCTCTGTGTCCCGTTTATTTCACTTAGCACAATGTTTTCACGGTTTATCTGCATTGCAGCACGGATCAGAATTCCATACTTTTTTAAGGCCAAATAATATTCCCAGGATATATATCACATTTTGTTTATCCATTCATTTATTGATGGATTTTTAGGTTGCTTCCACCCTTTGGTTAATGTGAATAATGCTTCTATGAAAACTGATATACAAGTATCTGTTGGAGTACTTGCTTTCAATTCTCTTGATTGTATACCTAGGAGTAGAATTGCTAGATCATGTGGCAATTCTACGTTTAACTCTTTTGAGGAACCACCAAACTGTTTCCACAGCATTAAATCATTTTATAGTCCCACCAGCAATGCACAAGTGTTTCAATTTCTCTCTATCCTTGCCAATATGTGTTATTTTCACTTTTGTTTTGTATGGTAATAGCTATCTTAGTGCGTGTGAAGTGGTTTCTCAATCCAGTTTAACTGTCTACATGTAAAGTCTCATTTAAGAGGTAAGGGAATTGAAATTAGGAGCAACAAATAGAATGGCCCAAATACAGTTAGTAGATGGTAAAGGAGAAACTAAAGTCAGGGTTTCCTAACCTGAACAAGGGCTTTTCCTTCTTCCACAATCTTGCCTTATCATTTTCTATCTGTTTGGCTCTTTCTATATTTTGTCTGACTTACATTTAGAGATGAAACAGGGTAGTGTCCATGTAGTACTTTGTCTAAGTTTATGAGAGTGTTGTTTTTGCAGGCCAACACAATAAAGTACCAAGAATTTTCTATGGCTCAACTTACTATTGAAACATGTTCCTTTTATCATAAAGGGGATGTTAGGGGGTGAAGAGTAACATTTCAGAAGATATCTACAAATACATTGAAAGAAAAGTTGTTTGATGGACTTTGGAGGGTGAAGAAATTGAAGACTTTCTGGATATATGGAGTAGTCCATAGTTCTTTTAAATTTGGATTGCATTAGAACTCTATCCATGTATACTTTAAAATATGTTCAACGTATTTCCTTCTAATTCTAAAGACCCTTAAACTTGATCATATCCTAAGACACATAAATGTCTATTTTGTTGAATTTTAAAGACCTTTAGGCTTAATGTAAGCCAGCATCATTTTTATATTCTCAGAACCACCCAATTTTTATTCATATTTAAATGATATATGAGAAAAAAAGGGTTTTTGTGTAGCAGGTCAGCAATTAATTCTCTTTTGTTACTGGGAGGCACTTCTGGGAAAGAAGGAGAGGAGGAGATCTGATACAGTTTTCTTGTGAATATTCTAATAAATAGACTTCCTGGCAAAGAAGCTAATGGTACTTGCTAGCTGAAGAGTCCTTATGTATGAAATGCTTTTAGCAGAATGCATCTAGTTGACCAGGACTGTTATGGTAACTAACCTGGAGTCTATGAATTTATAAGTCTTCCTGTAAAATGTCATGTAAACTATGCAACTATCTGAGTATAAAATGGATATTTTGTGACTAAAATGTTGTGGGTTTGTTTTTGTTTTTGTTTTTTGTTTTTTTTTCATGTCACCTGAACACATTGCTTAGAAACCTCACATGCTAATCTTGGCCAGAGCTATATTGATCTGAGGGATGGGTCTCAGATCTGTCCCTACCTCACCAGTGCTTTATGACTACTTATATCCTTGAAATTAGAGGAAAGCTTAATATTAGAGAAGCCTCTTGTTTGATGAGTTTGATTTGTAGTCTGATCCTTTGTGCTATCCCAATATGTGAATTTTGGATGTCATCCATAGCTTTTCTGATTCATAGCCACATCATATATAAGATACATCCAAATGAATACATACAATAGGTCTTGACTCTTTTTAACACCTGCATAGGATTCCATTGTGTGTAGGTCATAATTTAGATCAACTTATCTACCCAGTCTCCTAATGAAGAATATGTAGATTGTTTCATGCTAGAGTAAAGATTTTTGTTAACAGATCAACTGGCACAGTTGGGAACAGATCAATAGGGTAGATTCTCAGAAGTAGAATTTCTTTTTTTATTTTTAAAAGATTAAAAAAAAATTTTAATGTTTATTTTTGAGAGACAGAGAGAGACAGAGCATGAGCAGGGGAGGGGCAGAGAGAGAGAGGGAGACAGAGAATCTGAAGCAGGTTCCAGGCACAGAGCTGTCAGCACAGAGCCCAATGCAGGGCTTGAACTCACAAGCTGTGAGATCATGACCTGGGCCGAAGTTGGATGCTTAACTGACTGGGCCAACCAGGTGCCCCTTAGAAGTAGAATTTCTGAGTCAAAAGACATATATATTTTCAATTTCAGGAGCTATTGTCAATTTGTTTCCTATAGAAGTTATACTCGCATAAACTATATGAGGAAGTGCCTATTTCTCTATACTCTCGCCTCACCTCTTCCAAACCAATAGGCAAAAGTTTGAATTGCTTTTCTCTTACAGGTATAATTAAACATTACATAAATACATCTTTTTAAAAATTTAATATCTCATTTTAGGTCTGGGACCTGGATTGGTAATTTGGGCATAGGCTGAAACCCAGGTATTGCTTCATTAAAGATGTCCTTTTTCACAGATGTTTTGTGTCTATAATTTTCCACAAACCCCCCCATTTTGGGTTCAGGTATGAATTTCTTGTTAAAATAAGCTCTCTGTAGAACAATGGTAACTATCAACCTTTGGATCTTAGTAGGAAAGAAAACTCCAAGCCTGGGGTTAGCTAGAAAGAAAAAGATATAGGAAATAATGAGAGGAAGTTTTGGAAGTGGTAGAGGATCATTCCATATTAGTGAAGAAGAAAATGACACCCTACAGTTTGCAAAGAGACAGTGGATGGATTGAAAGATTTAAATACAAGATGACTTTTGAAGTTAGTAGAGTTGACTACAGCTGTAGGAGAAAGCCAAACTAGATATTTTATAGGAAGACATGAAGAATCTAGACTAAAGATTATGTACAGGGAGAGAACAGGTTGTTTATTTGTTTGCTTTTATCTAAATGTAGGTAATCAACATCATCATCATCATCATCATCATCATCATTTTCACATAGATAGTTGTTTCACCATTGCTCTGCTGTTGTCAGCCAAGGTCCATCCAAAACAACAGGGAAATTGAGAAACAAAAAGGCACTCTATAATGGTGTGGGAACAGTGAAGAGAAACCAAAAAGGATGATGAAGCTTCTCAGGACTAGAAAGAGCATGGAACATTTACCACCCTTGGACCCAAAAAGCCAAGGGACAGAGTAATTATAAGAACTCAAAGAACATACTTCAAGCTGGAAGAGAGGGCCACTTGATAGAAGCCATGGCCTTCAGAAAGGGATGCGGCAAGGAGCAGGGAGGGATCCAGAGAATAAATACTTCAAACTTACTTTCTTCATACTCTCTCTCTCTTTTTTAAATTTTCTTAATGTTTATTTATTTTTGAGAGAAAGAGAGAGAGAGTTCAAGCAGGGGAGGGGCAGAGAGAGAGGGAGACACAGAATCTGAAGCAGGCTCCAGGTTCTGAGCTGTCAACACAGAGCCCGACGCGAGGCTCGAACCCACAAACCGTGAGATCATGACGTGAGCTGAAGTCTGGCACTTAACCGACTGAGCCACCCAGGCGCCCCTATACTCTCTAATCTTGTCACCACCACCTCCTCACTCCCAAGGACTGAATCCAAATGGTAATTATGTTAGACAGAATAATGACTCTCCAAGATGTCCATGTTCTAATACCTGGAAACTGTGAATATTTTTCTTAACATAGCAAGGGACTTTAGAGACGTGATGAAGAATCTCGAGACGGGGGATAATGGGGTGGGCCCAATGCAGTTGTAAAGGTCCTTATAAGTGAAAGAGGGAGAAGTGAAAGTGAAAGAAGAGTCAGAGAGAGGGATTTGAAGATGCTGTGTTACTGACTGTGAAGATGGAGGAGGGAGCCATAAACGAAGGAATGCAGATGGTCTCTAGAAGCTGGAAAAGGTAAAGAAACAGATTGTCCTCTAGAGCCTCTAGAAGGAATGCAGCCATGCTACCA
Source organism: Panthera uncia (assembly GCF_023721935.1). Classification (NCBI taxonomy): domain Eukaryota; kingdom Metazoa; phylum Chordata; class Mammalia; order Carnivora; family Felidae; genus Panthera; species Panthera uncia. Next base: position 62,478,999 of record NC_064809.1, on the reverse strand, counting down.
CCTTGATTTTAGCCCAGTGACATTCATTTCAGGCTTCTTATTTCCAGAACTGTAAGATAACAAATATGTGTTGTTTTAATCCACTAAGTTTGTGGTAATTTTTTATAGCAGCAATAGAAGACTAATACAAAAACCAAGGACAAGGCAACCTGTTGATGCAGTCCATAATGATCCAATCCCATGGACACAGAATAGGGTGGAAAGGGACAGGGCAAATATAAATTTGCCATGGTCAAATATAAATCACACAGCACTACTCTTTTTTAATCCTCACCATGCATTCTGTTCTTAGACAAAATGAGAAATTTTTTCCTCAAAATAAGAGACATACAAAGTACCACCAGTCACCATATTATCATGGGATGATGTCAATTCAGTCATACTTTCAACATGAAACCAAAAATATTAGCAATTTCCAGAACTCTTTATATAAGTGTTCTGGGGAAAACAAAGAAGGGAGGAAACTCATTAATATAAAATGTGTCTACTAATTTCTCAACTGCTGGATTTAGTTGCACAGTTAAGTTGATAATTGTATCTTCTTTCTTCTACCCCCCCCCCCCATTCCATAATCTCCTTACCTCTGCTAGCTTCTTGTTTTAGACAGAGTCCTTTACCTGGTGGGGTGACCCAACCATTGATGATTCTATCTTTGTTAAGTTCCCAGTTTTCCATTGACCATTATTATGAGTCATGGCAGTACTGAAATGTACCCAGGTGAATCTCCTTGGTTCTAGATGTAGTCTTCCTTGATTTCATTTCCAGTTTTCCCCTGGTAATCATGATCAATCAATTTGGCCAATAGAATGACCAACTTCTCTATCTGGTGGTTCAGTGACATGAAGAACTCCAAGTGTCAGGGGGAGTCTCAGTTTCCAGTTTACCAAAAACTTGACTCTTTTCCCAGGAAGACACACACCTCTCCTGGGTGCTAGAACCTGTAACCACACTAAGCCCAAGAATTGCAGATAGGAAGCAAAAAATCATTCACCAGGTGTTTATGTGTAATAGTGAAAAAGCTACTCCCACTTTATCCCTTTTGCTCCCAGAATTATGTATCACAGTAGTAGAAGAGATGGACCTGAATTGCCACAAATAGTTAGATCATCAAAACGGACTCACATGAGTCTCACCAAAGATCTTACCAAAATCAAACTTTGCCAATTGGCTCAATTGATACATATAGGATATAGATACAAATGTAACATTTATCCCTGGAGGGGTACATCTTCCCAATTTCCCCTTTATTCCACCCTGGGATGTATTTTGGTTTTGGAGCAACAGATGAGCACTTAGTGCATTTTCAGAGAAAGTCATTTGATAGATAAAAAGGTTTGCAGGAGAAATTCTCATTATGTACACCAATCCATAAATTCCAGATTTATTTACAATAAGAAATCTAGACAGACAAGGTATAGCCATTTTTAGGTAATGAATTCCTTATCTATTTCCACTAGTAAATACCTTTAGCATGTTTACAAGGCAGGATGGTTAATGTCAACCGTGTCCCTGGTAGGGAGGAAATGAGTCACAGGCCTGGCATTAACTCTTTTCTTCACAGAAACATTTATTAGTTACTGGCTTAAGGCATACACAGCATACTGTAGGATGGTGTGCCAACTTCACAAGGCATCCTCTCCTGGCAGGCATCTTCAGCAGCTCTGGGTGATGGGATACATGTTGAGACAAGTGAATATTACAGGCATGAGCACACTGTCACAATGTTTTTGCTGTAGAATGAATGCCCTGGTCTGAGTCTGTGTGTGGATACCGCACACACAAGCTGGTGGAAGCATTTTTGGCAGGGCAGGTAAAATTATACCTGAAATGTATGTCTATCCCTATGACAACAAGCTGCTCCATCTCCATGATGGAAGGGATTCAGTGTAATCCATCTGCCAAAGGTTTGCCTGGTTTCTTGGGGAATGATGCCATATTCAGGCTCATCACTGGCCTTTATTGTTGTTGGTAGTCACAACCTCAATCTGATGATGAGAAGATGTAGTTAAACCCATGTGTATTACTTTGACAGAGCTGCCATAACAAAATACCACAGACTGGGTGGCTTGGACAAGAGAAATATTTTCTCACAGTTCTAGAGGCTTAGATGTCCGAGATCAAGGTGTTGGCAAATTTGGTTTCTCCTGAGGGCTCTCTTCTTGGCTTACAGATGGCTGCCTTCTCATTGTGTCCTCATAGGGCTCTTTGTGTGCACTCATCCCTAGTATCTCTGTCTGTATGTCCTGATCTCCCCTTCTTATAAGAACACCAGTCAGATACGATTAGGGCCCACCCTCACAGATTCACTTTAACTTAATTAGTTTTTTAATGGCCCTATCTCCAAATACCATCATATTCTGAGGTTATGGAGGTTAGAGCTTCAACATATAAATTTTGGTGGAATACCATTCAGTCCATAACATTCTGCTCTCTGGATCCTCAAAATTTATATCTTTCTTATAGGCAAAATACAGTCACCCCTATAACAACAGCTCAAAAGTCTTGGGGCACTGGGGTGACTCAGTTAAGCATCAGACTCTTGGTTTCAGCTCAGGTCATGATCTCATGACTTCATGGGTTTAGCTGATTTTCAGGTGTAGTTGATCTTCGTGGGTGTAGAGCCTTCTTGAGATTCTCTCTCTCCCTCTCTTACTGCCCCTCCCTCAGTCACACACATGTTATCACTCACTCTCTCTCAAAATAAATAAATAAACTAAAAAAAAAAAGTCAACCCATTTCAGCATCACCCCGCACATCTCAGATCTCATCTACTAAATATTAGCTAAATTGGAGTACCCTGGTGGCTCAGTTGGTTAAGTATCCAACTCTTGATTTTGGTTTATGTCACTATCTCACGGTTTGTGGGTTTGAGCCCTGAGTCGGGTTCTGCGCTGATAGCACAAAGCCTTATTGGGATTCTCTCTCTCCATCTGTCTCTGCCCGTCTCCTGATTATGCTCTCTTGCCTTCTCAAAATAAATAAATAAACATTTAAAGAATAAAAATAAATATTATCTAAATCAAGTATAGGTGAGACTCAAGGTATGATTCATCTTGAGGCAAAAATTCCTCTCTATTGTCTGAAGATGTGAAATCAGACAAGTTATCCACTTCTGATATACAATGATGGGATAAGCAGGAAGCAGAAATTCCCAGTTCAAAAGGGTGAAGTCAGAAAGAACAAAGGAGTCACAAGTCCCAAGCAAGTTCATAAGTGCAGCAGAGTAAATTCCATTAGATTTTAAGGCTCAAGAATAAAATTCCTTGGTTTGATTCTCTGTCTTCTGGTCCCACCTGGGTGGTGGTCCTGCCTTTTTGGTCCACTGGGGCAGCAGCATCACCTAGAGGCCCTGGACAGTAGCTGTGCCCTGAAGGCCTTATCTGTAAATACCAGACACATTCTGAGGTACTGGGTTTAGGCTTCAACATTTGAGTTTTTCACAGAAGGGTACAATTCAATCCATGACGCCAGGCATAGCTTCTTTTCTTGCCACCATGGACACTTGTACATGGGTCCATTAAGCAAATGCTGGAGTAACTGGGGAAAGAAGGTTACTCATATGCAGAGGATAGGCCATCTTGTCTACCTGATTACTGACTCTTCCTCCAGAGTGGATGCCCGCTCGTGGCACTTACATGGGAAAAAAATATCTTCACATTCTATACCCTTTATGATAAGTCCATCCCCACACCTTTCTTCTTGTCCTCTTTTTGTCAATCTTCCAATCCTCTTGTTATCAAGTTTCTGTGTAACTGATCTACCATTAGTCATGAATTAGTGTAGATACAGATCTCAGGTCACCTCTCTTTTATGAAGTGCACAACCATTATATGATCCAGATTTCTGCCCCAGGGAGGGTTTCTCAACCACCTCAGAATTACCCTTCAGTGGAGCTATAGTGAAGTGGCCTTCCATTTTTGGCTTATGTCAGCATATCATGAGTCTCATTCACAAATCAGGTCTGCATTTTTTCTTATTCTGCTTTCTGGGCATAGAAAACTCCATATAAAACCTTAAATGTGAGGTGAAGACAAGACAGCAAATAGTATATGTAGTTACTACCAAGCAGCTCTGTCTCACCCACTCGTACAGTTTAACTGTACCTCTTCAATCTACTTGGGCCTTGTCTTATATATAATATTGCCATTATAAATAATGAAATGCTACAGCAATTAAATGTTGTTGTACCCATGTAATGTTCTGATTTGATCATCATGTCATTCTTAGTTTATGACTGGCAGTTTGAGTGAACTAAATACTTGGATGTTCCACATTTAAGGACCCAGTCTCTACCAGGTCCTAGGAGCAAGTGAAGAGCTACTTTTCAAGAGAAAAGTTGGGAGAAGAAGAGGGTGTGTACTTCTTCCAAAACTCTAGGGCTCTCTAACATGACTCTTCTATTAAGGTTTCCTGGAGGCTGAACGCATCATTTCTGCCTCCCAAAGACACTTCCAATACCATTGGGACTTCTGTCACCTGCACAAGTAACAGGGAATCTTGCACTGTACCCTAGACTTGCTACAATAACTTCTAACTCTGGGCTTTACTCAAAACTAGAAACCTTATGGGTTACGTGGTAAATGAGAGGGAGCAACACGTCAGACAGAATGTAGGTTGTCAGTTTAAAGAGGTCCTCCAAGTATGATGCTTCTTTCTCCCTTTGGTGCAATGCCACATTCAGCAACTTCTTTCATTTCAGAGGGAAATCCCAACATAGCCTCAAGCCACTGGACCCCTAGAAATCCACCACAGAGGTAGGTCTTGAATTGTGTGGGATTTATCTACTGTTCTCTGGCAGACTGTGTCCATAACGGTCAATCTTCTAGGAAAGGATAAGATAGAGAAGAATAAACACTATATATGGAGGAGAAAAAGATATAGTCCAGAGGTAAGATGGTAAAGGCTTATTGCTATCCCTGACACATGATGGCAAGCTGCTTTTGATTATCATTGCTAAAAGGAATTGGAAAGGATTATTTACTAGGTCATTAGCTCATACCAAGTGCCAGAGGCTATGTTGATTTGCTCCATAAGTACACCACACCCAGGATCACAGCTGTGATTGGCATCACTTTCTGGTTAAATTTCGGGTAATCTACAGGGGCACCTGGGTGGCTCGGTCAGTTAAGCTTAAGTGTCCAACTTCAGCTTAGGTCATGATCTCACGGATGGTGATTTCGAGCCCCGTGTTGGGCTCTGTGCTGACAGCTCAGAGCCTGGGGCCTGCTTCAGATTCTGTGTCTCCCTCTCTCTCTGCCCCTCTCCCACTCATGCTCTATCTCTCCCTCTCTTAAAAAATAAATAAACATTTAAAAAAAATTTTTAATTAAAAAAAAAAAGAAATTTCCAGTAATCTACAGCCATTTTCTAAAACACATGTGGCTTTTGCACCAACAGAGAATTAAGTGGGATTGTGGTAGAAATCACCACTCTGCATCTTTAAAGTGTATGTTGGTAATACAAATCTTTAGAATTTTCCCACTGAAGCGTAATAACTTTTGGAACACTATCTTAGTAGGCTTCTACTTGAACCTTCTTACTGTAATGGCCTTCACCCTATCAATCAAAGGACAGTTAATAAATATTCCTTTTTCATCATGTATTCTGAGAGGTAGGGAAGTAACTATAGGATGGCTCCATCACGACATTGGACCCACTGTGAAATTGATTCTGGTCAAGATTTGTCACCTGACCTCATAAGATCTAATACTGAATAGTGGACTTGGTGGATTTTGTTTGCTTTTGTTTTGTTTTATTTTATTTTGCTTATTTTGTGTCTCTGAGGATTAGATATTAGCTTCAATTCGAAACCAATATTAAATAACCCCAAAAGACATTTATCTTTTTTCAGTTTACAGTCATACTGGGCCCACTTGTCATTGGGGAAAACTTTACTAAAGATTCACAACTGTGATCATATTGCAGAATACTTTGGGGCTCCAAGTCTGTGAATTAGTTTAGTTCTACAAACTGGATAAGAGGTTGTGAATCCCCATTATAGTGACTTAAGTTAGGTTTTTGCCTATTAGACCTAGAATCACCATCTGAATATGCCAAATGGCATGTTGGTAGGCTGCCCTTGTATTTATTTCCTAAGGTCTTATGACCAATTATACATTGTCACATATCCCTATAGGTCATACACTCTGATTATTGCTTCATCTCTGTGGGTTATTCTGGTAATTGTACTCACCTTGTTACTGAAGCCTAAGGATTGCTATGCTTCTTCCACTTCTGTACCTCTTCATTCATTACATTTGAGATGAGAGTACTCTATTCCTTGGCGATATCCTTCACTGACATCTCCAGCTGGCAAAGTACAGCCACCAGAGAGCTTTATATGGATGTTGGTGTCCCCCTTACTAAAGCATTCTGTAATGCATTGATATAAGGATTATCTTCCAGGTTTGCCCAGGGAGGCATGTGGTTCACAGTGGGAAAGCAAATAAATCATAATAGATTCATGTCATCATTCTTGAAAATAAACAAATTACTATTATGACACCTAACCATGCCATCTCATAATAGCAGAAACACCTTTCCTAACACCCTTGTAGTCATCACACCTTAAGGCCCAGATATATTGGAGAAGCAGGAGATCCTTCTGACTTAAAGAATCTTCAAGTCAGTAAATGTTTGTTGAGGATCCTTGCTGTATTATGTACCATGCCAAATGCTAGGGAAAACTGGTTAAACACAAAACTCACATAGTTCTTGCTTTTGAGAAGCATGTTTTTGTTAACTTCATAGGACCAGTTAGAACCATGGGGTCAATATGGGCACCATCTCTAGACTTTTGCTGAGAAAACTTTTGCATGTATTGGAAAAATGACCCTCTACTCATATTCCAATACTATCTCCAACTCCTTTTTAATTCAAGGCCTTCTCCATTACAATCCATATCCCAAAATCAAAACATAGACTTAAGAGTAGACAAGGCACAGTATAGGCCTAGATATAAAATGGGAGGCCAATCAGAGATTCCAATTTAATCACATTTCATATCTCAGATAGGAGGAAAAGGGCTTCTCTTATTAATTAAGAAATTCCTTTGGGGGCACCTGGGTGGCTCAGTTGGGTAGGTGTCCAACTTTGGCTAAGGTCATGATCTCACAGTTTGTGAGTTCAAGCCCCATGTCAGGCCCTGTGCTGACAACTCAGAGCCTGGAGCCTGCCTCAGATTCTGTGTCTCCCTCTCTCTGTACCTCTCCCCCTTTCTGCTCATGCTCCGTCTCTCTACCTCTCTCAAAAATAAACATAAACAAATTTTTAAAAAGAAAGAAATTCCTTTGGAGATTAATGCGGAAGGAATGTAGGATGTACAAGAGGATATTCTCAATTCTAAGATCTGTTAACTTGGAATAACAACCTAGAAGAGACCTAAAGTTTTAGTCATCATGATGTTTCCTGGTTAGAGCAGAAAAAAAAAAAAAGAAGAAAAAAAAATTCGGTTTCTCTAGCCAATATATTTATAATCTTTCAGGAAAAACTTCCTATAAAGCAAAAGATTCATGTTTGACTACACAATACATATATATAATATATACATATATATGTATATATACATATATAATAAGCTCTTATAAATAATAAGAAAAAGTACAACAATTTAATAGAAAAATTGACAGAGGATGTGAACCTACTATTAACAAAAAAATAAATATTAATGGTATATAAACAAATAAGAAGATGTTCAACTGTATTCATAGTTAAACAAATGCAAATTAAAACAGCAAAATATCATTTTAACTTCGATAGATAAATTCATGGTGCTGGAGAATTTGTTGGAAAAGAGACATACTTATTGGAACTACAAATCTTTGCAGCTTCTTTGATGGGCAAATATTGGAAATATATATCAAAATTGGAAGCATGATACTGTTTGCTTCAGCCATGTCCCATTTGCTCTCTGCTCCATTTCCTACCCTCCTGCTCAGATTTATCTCACAGGGGCTGACTCCTGCAAACTACAGACCCCAGGCTCCTTTGCCCACTAGCTTCCAGGTAGATTCGGTCAATAGGAAGTACCAGCAAGAGATTGAAGAGCCAAAGAATAGAAGAAGCTAGTATGTTTCTTTTCCCTTTTCAATTCCAGGGCATTCCCAGCAGTGGCTGCATCTGACTCATGTATGACCCAGTGCCTGCCAGGCAGGACAATCCAACTCCCACAAAGTGCTTCTGGCTCCAGCCTCTGGTCATACTACCACCTCTTTGTCTCTCCAGTCCCTGGTGGCTTTATGTTGTTACAGATCTTTGAGTGACCTATTTGCTCTTTCAGGCTCCCTTCTATGTCTTTGAAACTGGCTCCCCATATTGAGTTCCCTCTATTAAAAGTAACCTGGAGTGTGATTTTAAATTTTTGTTTGTTTTGTTCTGTTTTTAAAATGTATTCTAACTGATATATTCTTTGACTTAGCAATTGTGGTAATTTTCCCTAAATTTTTAGATATGTGAGCACCTGTGGGCAAATACCTCAGTACAAGGATACTCAGTGAAGCATTGTTTTTAAGTGCAAATGCACAGAAATAAGCTAGATATTTACTGATTGGTAACTCATACAATAGAATACTGTACAGCTACTAAAAGGTATGAGGTAGATTTATAAATATGTTGATATGGAAAGATAGCCATGATACCATTAAAAGAAAATAACATGCAGAACAGTATGTATAGTGTAAGATTAAAAAAAAAAATACACATGTGCATTTATGTGTATCATGGCTGAGGGGTGCCTGGGTGGCTCAGTCAGTTAAACATCTGACTTCAGCTCAGGTCATGATCTCATGGTTTGTGGGTTCGAGCCCCACATTGGCCTCTTTGCTGATAGCTTAGAGCCTGGAGCCAGCTTCAGATTCTGTGTCTCCCTCTCTCTTTGCCCCTCCCTTGCTCACATTCTGTCTCTCTCTTTCTTTTAAAAATAAATAAACATTAAAAAACATTTTGTTTTTAATCATGGCTGAAGGACACTTCTCTAGAGACAGATTGCTTGGGATTACATCTCAGTTCTGTAACTTGATAACTGTGTGAACCTGGGCAATTTACATGAGCTTTCTCTTTCCTTATCTGTCCCTATTTCTTTACCTGTAAAATGGAGATAATAATTCTCATATTTTTTTGAATATTAAGTAAACTAATGCAAGAGTTGAAAAACATTAACCCATAGGCCAGATGTGGCTGTTGCTTGTTTTTATAAATAAGATTTTATTAGAACATAGTCACACTTGTTAGTTTATGTATTTTCTATAAATGGTGTCCTTCAGCAGGAGCAAAGATGGTGGTGTGGTAGGAGGACTGTAGACTTGCCTCATCCTTCAAACACAGCTAGATAACTACCAAATCATTATGAGTATCCAAGAAATTGACCTGACCACTGACAGAACAAGCTGCACAACTAGAGGAAGAGAGGAGGCCACATTAAAGAAGATAGGAAGTATGGGGATGCGGTTTAGGAGAAAGGGATCAAGGGTGCTGCTGAGGGGAGGGAGCCCTGGTCATGAAGAAAGGTAAGAGAGAGTGGAGCACGCAAGAATATAGACAAGAACACTTCTCCAAAGCCATTGGTGGGAAAATGAGAGGGGTTGCTTTTTGTGAGTTCTTGCAACCAGAGGGGTTTGAGGACTGGAGTTTTGGAGGTCCATGGGCTTGGCTGGGATAAAGACCTGAGGGTGTTGCCCTACTCCTTGAGAGAAAGAAAAGATTCTTTTATGAGAGAAAATCCATGCAAGGAGAGAAGACATGCAAGCCACCCCGGGCAGATGATGCAATCTGAGGATTGCCTAGAGCACATGGGTGAGATTTCCCTTCCTCTTAAATTTTTTTTATGTTTTATTTTTTATATTTGAGAGAGAGACAGAGAGACAGAGAGCGAGTAGGGGAGGGGCAGAGAGACAGAGTCAGAACCTAAAGCAGGCTCCAGGCTCTGAGCTGTCCACACAGAGCCGAACACAGGGCTTGAACTCACAAACTGTGAAATCATGACCTGAGCTGAAGTGGGACGCTTAACCAACTGAACCACCCAGGCACCCCTTCCTTCCTCTTGGAGCACATCTGTGAGAGGTTGCATTACCTCTCCATAGAAGAAGGAGCCAGGGGGCACCATTTCATTCCCTTGCCCCTCAGCATTGACAGAGAAACACGCTGCTGGGCGCAGCTAACTCAGACACTGGCTATTAAGCCTGCTTTCTCCAAATCCCAAGGCCCTGTGTTCTGGTGTGACCGCACTTCTGGCTCAAATCTGCATTGATCCTAGCACAGCAAGACCCTTAACCAGAAGACCAGTGCAGGTCCCCACCACAGCAGGTCCCTAAAGTTTGGAGTTTTAAAAGTCATCAGGCTTGGCTAGAATAGAACCCAGAATATACTGCACTGGTCCAAGCAGGCAAGCAACCTGGACACAGTGAGAGAACAGCAATTTGAAAAATGCCAAGGACACACGAGAGGAAATTATTTACTCTTCTGGGAGGGCTTCCCCAAGAGCAGCAACATGGACTCCCCTCTACAGGGACAAAGGAGATAGCAGGCACCATTTCCCTCCCCACCCTTCAGCATAAACCAACTAAACAGCACAGCAACCAACACTGGCTGCCTAAACTGGTTATACCAGGTCCTGCTCCCCTGTGCTCTGCTGGCTCTCCTTTTCTTGGGCAAGTGTGCTGTAGGACCAGTGCAGCAGGTCTCTTCCCCAGAAGATGAGCAGAAACCTCCACACACACCATATCCACTGACCACAGAGTTCTGCAAATCTTCAGGTTTTTATTTTTTTTAAATAAAATTTATTATTTATTTATTTATTTTTGAGAGAGACAGAGACAGAGACAGAGCACAAGTGGGGAAGGGAAAAGAGAGAGGGAGACACAGAATCTGAAGCAGGTTCTAAGCCATCAACACAGAGCCCAACCTGGGGCTCGAGCCCATGAGCTGTGTGATCAGCCTAAGTCGAAGTTGGATGCTCAACCGACTGAGACACCCAGGCACCCCTGCAAAGCTTTAGGTCTAATGGAAATAGCATCAGGTCTCATTTAAATAGCAGACCAGAGCACATACAGTTAAAACTCACCACACCCTGGCCAAGGTCCAAACATTCTTCATTGCAGGCAAGGAGAGCCTCTGCAGATGAGCCTCTGACCTCAGGGGCAGAGCAGTCAAAATATAGAAGTAGAGTGCATGCAGCAAATACCGAGACACTTCCTGAAGTATCAGGCCCTAGACATTACATGACCTCTTCTTCATAAAGCAATTACTCACAGGAGCAAGAAACATAACAGGATTTTCTAACACAGACAGAGACCCACACAAAATACTAAGATGGAGGAATTCTTCCTAAAATAAAGAACAAGAAAAGGTCATGGCCAGAGATCTAACTGAAACAGATACAATATGCCTGATACAGAATTTAAAGCAAAAGTCATACGGATACTCGCTGGGCTTGAGAAAAGCATGGAAGACTTCAGGGAGACACTTAATGCAGAAAAAAAGAGGTAAAAAACAATCAGGAAGAAATGAAAAATGCGATATCTGTGATTTGAAACCAACTGAAAGTAATGACCACAAGGATTGAAGAAGCAGAGGAATGAATAAGTTATATAGAAGATAGAATTATGTAAAATAATGAAGCTGAACAAAAGAGAGAAAGAACTGTGATCACAAGAATAGACTTAGAGAACTCACTGATTCCATCAAACATAATAACATTCATACATTGGAGTCTCAGAACAAGAAGAGGGAGAAAAGGGGCAGAAGGTTTATTTGGGGAAATAACAGCTGAAAAGTTTCCGAATCTGGGGAAGGAAACAGACATCCAAATCCAGGAGGCACAGAGACCTCCATTCAAAATCAGAGAAGCAGGCAAACACCAAGACATATCGTGGTTAAATTTGCAAAATATAGTGATAAAGAAAAAATCCTAAAAGCAGCAAGAAAAAGTAAATTCCTAACTTACAAGGGAAGACTCATAAGGTTAGCAGCAGATCTCTTCACAGAAACTGGCAAGCCACCAGGGAGTGGCATGATATATTCAACGTTACTGAATGGGAAAAATAGGCATCCAAGAACACTCTATCCAGAAAGGCTATCATTCAGAATAGAAAGGTAGTTTTCCAGACAAACAAAAACTAAAGGAGTTCGTGAGCACTAAGCCAGCCCTGCAAGAAATATTAAAAGTGATTCTTTGAGTGGTAAGGAAAGACCAAAAGCGATAAAAACTAAAAAGGAACAAAGAAATAATGTTCCTTATTAAGGAACAGAAATAATTATAAAACAAGTAATAAAATGGCACTAAATATATATCAAAAATTACTTTGAATGTAAACAAACTAAATGTTCCAATCAAAAGACATAGATTGTCAGAATGTATTAAAAAAAGACCCATCTATATGCTGCCAATAAAAGAATCATTTTACACCTAAAGACACCTGCAGATTGAAAGTGAAGGGATGGAGAAACATTTATCATGCAAATAAATCAACATCAAATAAAGCCAGAGTAGCAATACTTATCAGACAAACCAGATTTTTTTTTATTTGAGAGAGACAGAGAGAGAGCACGAGCTGTGGAGAGGGGCAGAAGTGTGTGTGTGGGAGAGAGAGAGAGAGAGAGAGAGAGAGAATCCAAGCAGGCTCCACATTCAGTACAGACCCCAACATGGGGATCAATCCTATGACCCTGGGATCATGACCTGAGTCAAAATCAAGGGTCAGATGCTTAACCAACTGAGGCATGCAGGCACACCAGACAAACTAGATTTTAAACCAAAGACTGTAACAAGAGATGAAGAAGGGCAATAATATCACAATAAAGGAGACTATCCAACAAGAAGATCTAACAATTGTAAACATTTATGTCCCTAACATAGAAATACCCAAATATATAAAACAATTAATAACAAACATAAAGGAACTCATTGATAATAATACAATAATAGTATGTGATTTTAAAACCCCCAGTTATATCAATGGACAGATCACTTCAGCAGAAAATCAACAAGGATACAATGGCTTTGAATGACACACTGCACCAGTTGGACTTAACAGATATATTCAGAACATTCCATCCTAAAGCAGCAGAATACACATTCTTTTTGAATGTATATGGAACATTCTCCAAAATAGATCACATACTAGATCACAAATCAGGGCTCAACAAATACCAAAAGACTGAGACCATACCATGCATATTTTCTGACCATGACACTATGAAAATTGAAGTCAACCACAAAAGAAAACATTTGGAAAGCCCACAAATACATGAAAGTTAAACAACATGCTACTAAAGAATGAATGGGTAAACCAGGAAATGAAAGAAGAAATTAAAAAAAATACATGGAAACAAATGAAAATGAAAATAGGACAGTTCAAAACTTTTGGGAGGTAGCAAAAGTGGTCATACAAGGGAAGTATATAGGAATACAGGCCTACCTACAAAAAAAATCTCAAATAAACAACCTAACCTTACATATAAAGGAGCTAGAAAAAGAATAACAAATGAAGCCTAAATCCAACAGAAGAAGGGAAATAATAAAGATTCTAGCAGAAATAAATGATATAGAAACTAAAAAAAAAAAAAAAAAAAAAGTAGAAAAGATCAATGAGACTAGGAGCTGGTTGAATGAAAAAGTTAATAAAATTGATAAACCCCTAGCCAGACTTACCAAAAAGAAAAGAGAAAGGACCCAAATAAATAAAATCAGAAATGAGAGAGGAGGAATAACAACCAACACCACAGAAATACAAACAATTATATAAGATTATTATTAAAATTTATATGCCCCCAAATCAGAAAATATGAAAGAAATGGATAAATTCCTAGAAACATATAAACCACCAGAATGAAAACAGGAAGAAATAGAAAACTTGGGGCACCTGGGTGGCTCAGTAGGTTGGGCGTCCGACTTTGGCTCAGGTCATGATCTCACAGTCCATGAGTTTGAGCCTCATGTCGGGCTCTGTGCTGACAGCTCAGAGCCTGGAGCCTGCTTCGGATTCTGTGTCTCCCTCTCTCTCTGTTCCTCCCCTGCTCATGTTCTGTCTCTCCCTCTGTCTCAAAAATAAATAAAAACATTTAAAAAATTAAAAAAAGAAAAAGAAAAAAGAAAACTTGAACAGACTGATCACCAGCAAAGAAATTGAATCAGTAATCAAAAATCTCCCAACAAAAGTCCAGGGCCAGATGGCTTCACAGGCAAATTATACCAAACATTTAAGTAAGAGTTAGTACCTATTCTTCCCAAACTGCCCCCAAAAAATAGAACTGGAAGGAAAACTTCCAAATCATGGAAATGAGGCCAACATTCCCCTGATTCCACAACCAGACAAAGACTCCACTAAAAAGGAGAACTCCAGGGGCGCCTGGGTGGCTCAGTCAGTTGAGCCTCCGACTTCGGCTCAGGTCATGATCTCATGGTTCATGAGTTCAAGCCCCGCGTCGGGCTCTGTGCTGACAGCTCAGAGCCTGGAGCCTACTTCCAATTCTGTGTCTCCCTCTCTCTCTGACCCTCCCCCGTTCATGCTCTGTCTGTCTCTGTCTCAAAGATAAATAAACATTAAAAAAAAAAAAAGAGAACTCCAGTATCCCTGATGAATATGGATGCAAAAATTCTCAACAAGATACTAACAAATTGAATCCAACAGTATATTAAAAGAATCACTCACGGGTGCCTGAGTGGCTCAGTCGGTTAAGCATCCGACTTCGGCGCAGGTCATGATCTCACGGTTTGTGAGTTTGAGCCCTGCATCGGGCTCTGTGCTAACAGCTCAGAGCCTGGAGCCTGCTTTGGATTCTGTGTCTCGCTCTCTCACTGTCCCTCCCCTGCTTATGCTCTGTCTCAAAAATAAGTAAAACATTAAAAAAAAAATCACTCATCAGATCAAGGGGATTTATTCCTGGGTTACAAGGTTGTTCAGTATTAGCAAATCAATTGACATGATACACCACATTAATAAAAGAAAGGATAAGAATCATATGACCTTCTCAATAGATGCAGAAAAAGCATTTGACAAAGTACAGCATCCATTCTTGACAAAAACCCTCATCAAAGTAGGGATAAAGGGAACATAGCTCAACATAATAAAGGCCATATATGAAAGACCCACAGCTAATATCCTCAATGGGGAAAACCTAAGAGCTTTTCCTGTATGACCAGGAACAAGACAGGGATGTCCACTCTTATCATTATTAAGATCTTATCTTATCTTAACATTGTACTGGAAGTCCTAGCCTCAGCAATCAGACAACGAAAAGAAATAAAAGGCATCCAAATTGGCAAGGAAGAAGTCAAACTTTCATTATTTGCAGACAATCTGATACTCTATGTAGAAAACCCAAAAGACTCCACCAAAAAATTGCTGGAATTGACACACAAGTTCAACAAAGTTTCAGGTACAAAAATCAATGTACATAAATCTGTTGCATTTCTATATATCAATAATGAAGCAGCAGAAAGAGAAATCAAGGAGTCAGTCACATTTACAATTTCACCAAAAACCATAAGATACCTAGGAATAAAGCTAACAAAAGAGGTAAAAGATCTGTACACTGAAAACTACAGAAAGCTTATGAAAGAAATTGAAGAAGGCACAAAGAAATGGAAAAACAGGGGTGCCTGGGTGGCTCAGCTGGTTAAGTGTCCAACTTTGACTCAGGTCATGATCTCGCAGTCTATGAGTTTGAGCCCTGCGTTGGGCTCTGTGTTGACAGCTTATAGTCTGGAGCCTGCTTCTGATTCTTTCTCCCTCTTTCTCTACCCTTCCTCTGCTTGCGCTCTGTTTCTCTCTCTCTCTCAAAAATAAATAAACATTAAAAAAAAAAGAAATGGAAAAACACTCCATGCTCATGGATTAGAAAAACAAACATTGTTTAAATGTCTGTACTACCCAAAGCAATCTACACATTTAATGTAATCCCTATCAAAATATCACCAGCATTTTTTCACAGAGCTAGAACAAACATTCCTAAAATTTGTATGGAACCACAAAAGACCCAAGCCAAAGCAATCTTGAAAAAGTAAAGCAAATCTGGGGACATCTTAATTCCAGACTTCAGGCTATATCACAAATCTGTACTGATCAAGACAGTAACAGTTTGGGGCTAGCACAAAAGGAGGCATATAGATCAATAGAACAACATAGACAATGCAGAAGTGGGGACACCTGGGTGGCTCATTCAGTTAAGGTTTAAACTCTTGGTTTCAGCTCAGGTCATGATCTCACAGGTTCATAAGTTTGAGCCCTGCACTGGGCTCCACGCTGACAGTGTGGAGCCTGCCTGGGATTCTATCTCTCCCTCTCTCTCTGCCCCTCCCTCCCTCCCTCTTTCTCCTTCAAGATAAACAAACTTAAAAAAAAAGAAAAGAAAAGAAAACCCAGAAGTGAACTCACAACTGTATAGTCAGTTAATCTTTGACAAAGCAGGAAAAGAATACCCAATGGAAAAAAGACAGCCTCTTTAACAAATAGTGTTGAGAAAACTGGACAGCAACACTCAGAAAAATGAAACTAGACCATTTTCTTACACCATACATCAAAATACATTCAAAATGGATGACGACCTAAAGGAAACCATAAAAATCCTAGAGAAGAACACAAACAGTAACTTCTTTGACATCAGCTGTAGCAACTTCTTTCTAGATATGTCTTCTGAGGCAAGGGAAACAAAAGCAAAAATAAACTATTGGGACTTCATCAAGATAAAAAGCTTCTGCACAGTGAAGGAAACAATCAACAAAACTAAAAGGCAGCCTATGGAATAGGAGAAGATATTGGCAAATGATATAACTTATAAAGGGTTAATATCCAAAATCTATAAAGAAATTATCAAACTCAACACCCAAAAAACAAATAATCCAGTGAAGAAATGGGCAGAAGCCATGAATGACATTTTTCTAAAGAAGATGTCCAGATAGCTAAGAGACACATGAAAAGATGCTCAACATTATTCATCATTAGGTTAATACAAATCAAAACTACAATTAGACATCACCTCATACCACTCAGAATGATTAAAATTAACATCATGGGAAACAACTGATGTTGGCATGGATATGGAGAAAGGGGAAACCCCTTACACTGTTGGTGGGAATGCAAACTGGGGCAGCCAGTCTGGAAAACAGTATGGAGGTTCCTCAAACAGTTAAAAATAGGACTACTCTATCTTGCACTGCTAGGTGTTTACCCAAAGGATACAAAAATACTGATTCGAAGGGATATTTTCACCCTGATGTTTATAGCAGCATTATCAACAATAGTCAAAGTATGGAAAGTGACCAACTGCCCATCAACTGATGAATGAATAAATAAGATGTGATATATATATATATATGTGTGTGTGTGTGTGTGTGTGTGTGTGTGTGTGTATACATACATATATATGTGTATACATACATATATATGTGTATATATGTATATACACATATATATATGAAGAAAATACAGACAAATCAGAAAATAGACTTAACTATAGAGAACAAACTGAGGGTTACTGGAGGGGAGGTAGGCAGGAGCATGGGTTAAATGGGTGATGGGTATTAAGGACGCATTTGTTGTGATGAACACTTGGTGTTATATGTAAGTGATGAATCACTAAATTCTACCCTTGAAACTAATATTACACTGTATGCTAATGAATTGGAATATAAATAAATATTTTCTCTATAACTGCTTTCATTCTACAAGAGTTGAGTAGTTGCAACAGAGACTAAATGGCCCACAAAGCTTAAAACACTCTCTGACCTTCACAGAAAAGTTTTGCTGAGCCCTGAATTAAATTACCACCCAGCTGTAAGACAGGCATGATAAAAACTGCCTTACATTAATATGAGAGTTGAATGAAATAATGTGTCTAGATAGCAACTGGCCAGATATTATCAGTGTTATAGAATTTGTAATTACAGTTGACCCTGAACAATGCATGGGTTAGGAGCACCACTCTACCCTCGCACAGTCAAAAATCCAGATATAACTTTTGACTCCCCAAAACTTAACTACTAATAGCCTAGTGCTGACCAGAAACCTTACCAATGAACAATTAACACATATTTTGTATGTTATATGTATTACATACTGTATTCTTACAATAAAGTTAGAGAAAAGAAAATGTTATTAAGAAAATCATAAGGAAGAAAATATACAACACTGTACTATATTTATTTTAAAAATTCATCTATAAGTGAACCCATGCAGTTCAAACCTGTGTTATTCAATGGTCAACTGTAATGTTCTTTCACTTCAAGATAGGAAGGACTATTGGAGTCTCTGGGCTTCAGCATAAACACTAAAGTGTAGACGTTTTCATGTAATTAGTTTTGAAAGATACAAAGTTACTGGGGACACACAGAGGCCCCTCTAGGATGGTTTGTCATATCCAGAGGTACATTTGAGGGCTGGTTCATTTGTAAGTTCATGGGAAGGCACAGATAACATGACTCAGCAGTTTTCCACAGCAACTTATCAAGGGTTTTTTTTGTTTTTTTTTTTTCTCCCATCTGTTTGGATGGGATACTTACAGCTCTATAGATGCTATTTAGAAGAATCTTACAAACAATGGGAAGAGAACCTTGCCTGGAAATCTTACTAAAATCATCTCTGTAGCCATTTTATTTATGCATTGCTGGATAATAAACTATCCCAAACTATTCATGGTTCTGTAGTCTGTACTGCAGGCAGGGTTTGACTACATGGTTGTTCTGCTCCATGTGGCCACAGCCATAGTCACTCACTAGGCTGATTCCAGCTAGCGGCTGGGCTAGGCTGGGAGGCACAGGAAGATGTCACTCTTATCTCTAGTGCCTCAGTGCTCCTCCACATTGCTTTTCTTTCTTCATGCGGTCTCTCCCTTCAATAGTCTTGCCTGACAAACCGTAATAGACTCTTAAATACAGAGAACAAACTGAGTGTTGATGGGGGAGGGAGGGGAAAATGGGTGATGGGCATTGAGGAGGGCACTTGGTGGGATGAGCACTGGGTGATGTATGTAAGCGATGAATCATGGGAATCTGTTCCTGAAGCCAAGGGCACACTGTATACACTGTATGTTAGCTAACTTCACAATAAATTATATTAAAAAAAAAAAAGTCTTGCCTGAGCTTCTTTATACTGAAGGGGTTCAGGACAGGTTCTCCAAAATGTGCCACTTTGTCATGTGGACTATTTGAGCTGAAGGCAGTGAAGATGCTGTGGGTTCAAGATAAACTTTTCCCCTCCCTAACTACATAGAAGAATCTAAACTAGGGGCCAGTATAAGGGTTATTGTCAGAGATAAATATTATCTGAGTGACCTACCTGTATGGCAGGGCAAACATCTAATTACCAAGCATCTGCTTTTCTTCTTACTGCCCTGTGAATTGCATCCCTTCCCTTTAAAGTCCCAGATCCCTACCACCTTCTACTTGGTTCAGGATGGCATATATACTTCATTTTGCTTGTCTTTGGAATTTCCATGTCTGTGTGAATTCCCTATAAGAATGAAATGAAATCTTATTTTCTCCTGGCATTTTGTCTCATGTCAATTTGATTCTTAGTCCAGCTAGAGAGACCTTGAAGGGGACAGGAAATGCTTTCTCTTTGACAATACCATGGAATGTATCTTCTTGAAAAAAAAATGGAAGCTTCTAGACTCCTGAAAAGCTAAGCCTAGAATGGGCACAGCATCACTTTGTTGGAAGGAAAACTTTTCCTCTACCAGCTTAGATCTATTCATTGAGAGACTGCAAATTAATTGGCCATAGACAGATTAACAGGAAAAACAAAAACAAAAATAAGTTTTATTCACATGCATGCAGGAATGTCCAAAAAAAGGGGCTCATTGAACAGTCAGGGGTAAAGGTGTATTAACAGGAGAATGATGAAGAGGTGTATATATAGGACTTCTATGGGAAAGAAATAGAATAAATGGAAGGTATTACAGTTTGTAATCATGATTCTTTATGCAATTTTTCATCCCAGAAGTCTCTGTATTAAGTCAGATAAGGGAAGCTCAGAGAAGGCTTCTTTCTGCATCTACTGTATCTCAAATGTCTTCATTTCAAAACAATATTTATATCATTTTGGTGGGTTGTGAGTCTCTTCAACTTCCACTTTATTCTACTAGTTAAGGCAAGTTACAGGTCAGACCAGTTGCTGGAAAAGGAAATAATCTCCACCTCCTAATGGCTAGAGCAGCACATGCATGCAGGGAGGAAGGGATTAATGGTGCTCATCTTTAAGAACTATCTGACACAGTATCTAAATCCAAAGGACTTGAAAGGATGGTCCTGTATAGGCTTCCCTGACTGTGGCTCCAGGGACTGTTTTCTGCCTTAGACAGAAACAGGAAGCACCCAGAAAAGTAAAATGGCTGCTTCCCTGAGTCCCTCAAGTGCCACCCAACCATCACCCCACCAGCTACTCCAGATATATCATAAAGAAGCAAAAAGTCACAAAAACCCCAAATCAGAAGTCTCACCTCTGGCTCTTGTTAATGAATCAAGTTATTATTGAATGTGGACTGTTATGATGATGCAGCCAGCATGAAATAGAACTGGAGAAGATCCAAGAACAGTGGGCAGAGATTCATCAGAAAAATCTTTTTGAGAATGTAATAGGTATGTGCCATATTATTTAAGCTATATCATTCAATTCTACTATACAAAACTTAAGAAATACACAAGTGAGGGCGCCTGGGTGGCGCAGTCGGTTAAGCGTCTGACTTCAGCTCAGGTCACGATCTCGCGGTCTGTGAGTTCGAGCCCCGCGTCAGGCTCTGGGCTGATGGCTCGGAGCCTGGAGCCTGTTTCCGATTCTGTGTCTCCCTCTCTCTCTGCCCCTCCCCCGTTCATGCTCTGTCTCTCTCTGTCCCAAAAATAAATAAAAAACGTTGAAAAAAAAATTTAAAGAAATACACAAGTGAGGATACACTGAATTGTTTAGAGGCAAGTAGTTTGTGAGACAGGTAGAATCTATAAGATGTGTTCATGAACATTGTATTCATGAACACTGAATATATATGAGGTATATGAAGCAACAAAAAACTGTAATGCATTAAATATACACAAGAAATACAAGTGCTCAGTGTCTGTAAAATCATAGATGAGCTGTTAGCAAGCCCTCTTGCTCAACTATAGGCCCCAACAGTTAAAACCAGAGACAAGACTATTTAACTCATGCTGGAACTAAAATCCATTGTTCTTGTTTCTTATTACACTTTGAGACATTGATGAAGATGTTTTACAGTGCCCAGAACATTCCAACTGCCAGACCAGAAAAGCCCTGATAGCAAATAGAACACCCCACACAACCCCTTCCCTGACCACGACTCATGTGCTAAACACACCAACTCCTACCCATGATCACATGCTCCCTGTCTGCTCTCTTGCATGCACCACCCTCCCCCTGCAACCTCTCCTTATAGAACTTTAGGTGTCCATCTTTGGGACAGAGGTCACTTGGTAAGACTAGAGCCTGCCAGCTCCCTTGGCTGCCACCACCTGAAATAAATTTCTCTCTTTCTCTTTTCCAAACCCTGTCTCTTGAGTTACTGGCTTCTCTTGCAATGAGTTTATCTGACTGTTTTAGCAACAGTGTTGGCAAACCCAGCTGGGAGCTTCACTTTCAATTTGCCCAGCCTCTGAGGATTCACTGGAATAGAGCAGTAGGCCGTGTGCCAGGGCTCATGGATTAGTTTCTTGAGTTAGTGGCTTGGATAAATTGGTAACAGAGCCATCCCCATGCAAATAAAACGCAGGGTTGTTCAGCAGGCTAACTGGCAAATTACAATTGTGGCCAGGTACACTTACTCCTGGGTTTCTCCAATATGGAAAGTGTGTGTCATTGGACCCAAATACCTTTCCTCTAATTGAATCCTCTTGCTCATACTTCAAGTCTGGTCCCTGAAACCATGTGAGTAGCAGGGAAGGCTGCTGCAGCAGGGAGAGAGGCAGAACATACGGACATAATGTATCCCAGGATTCAGGTGATAAGGTCACTGTATCCTGTTTGCACCCTATCTTAATTGTATTAAACTTATGCTCTTTTCTCTTGCTACTTGTTTGTTTCAGATTTACATTAAACATGTGATTAGTGTACCTTAATTTGTCTGTAAGCCTTTCTGTACCATAGCCTTTGAGTTAGCTTTTTGTGTAGTATACTTGGCAATTATAACAGATAATTTCTCACCTAACAGAAATTTTCTCTTTTTTTTTTTAATGTTCATTTATATTTGAGAGAGAGAGAGACAGAGACAGAGTATAAGCAGGGGAGGGACAGAGAGACAGAGATAGAATCCAAAGCAGGTTCAAGGCTCTGAGCTGTCAGCAC
This sequence comes from Panthera uncia, assembly GCF_023721935.1. Taxonomy (NCBI): domain Eukaryota; kingdom Metazoa; phylum Chordata; class Mammalia; order Carnivora; family Felidae; genus Panthera; species Panthera uncia. The sequence continues at coordinate 62,456,719 of NC_064809.1, read as the reverse complement.
ACAGCCTGACTTGGGGCTCAAACTCACAAGCATTGAGACCATGACCTGAGCTGAAGTCAGACGCTTAACTGACTGAGCCACCCAGGTGCCCCACAACAGAAAATTTCTTAAATTCAGATTGAGGGGTTGAGCTCCTGCTTCCATGATGTTAACATGCTAATAATCTTTTTCTTTTTTTAAGATTATGGGAATCAGTCTGGTGTTTGTTTTTTTCATTTATTCTGGGAACCTAAGGACCCAGGGTTTTATGAAGAGAGTCCTTGTAAGTTCTACAGTAGGTGTAAATGAAAAGCAGTGAGTGTTCCCTTGAAAAATTTATTTCTGGGATCTGCCCCTTTTATTCTTCTTCTAGTATTTCCTTTTTTCTTTGTTAAACCTCTCAAGAGCAGTTTAAAATGTTGTTCTCTTTCTCCCCACCTACTCACCCTATAACCCACTGTGGTCTATCCTTCCCACTCACTA
>NC_064809.1:62445160-62451257 GCF_023721935.1 Panthera uncia | reverse complement strand
TGTGTCTGTTTTTGTGCCAAGACCATGCTGTCTTGATGATTACAGCTTTGTAGTAGAGGCTAAAGTCTGGGATTGTGATGCCTCCTGCTTTGGTCTTCTTCTTCAAAATTACTTTGGCTATTCGGGGCCTTTTGTGGCTCCATATGAATTTTAGGATTGCTTGTTCTAGCTTCGAGAAGAATGCTGGTGCAATTTTGATTGGAAATGCATTGAATGTGTAGATAGCTTTGGGTAGTATTGACATTTTGACAATATTTATTCTTCCAACCCATGAGCACGGAATGTTTTTCCATTTCTTTATATCTTCAATTTCCTTCATAAGCTTTCTATGGTTTTCAGCATACAGATCTTTTACATCTTTGTTTAGATTTATCCCTAGGTATTTTATGCTTCTTGGTGCAATTGTGAATGGGATCAGTTTCTTTATTTGTCTTTCTGTTGCTTTGTTATTAGTGTATAAAAATGCAACTGGTTTCTGTACATTGATTTTGTATCCTACGACTTTGCTGAATTCATGTATCAGTTCTAGCAGACTTTTGGTGGAGTCTATCGGATTTTCCATGTATAATATCATGTCATCTGCAAAAAGTGAAAGCTTGACTTCATCTTTGCCAATTTTGATGCCTTTGATTTCCTTTTGTTGTCTGATTGCTGATGCTAGAACTTCCAGCACTATGTTAAACAACAGCAGTGAGAGTGGACATCCCTGTCGTGTTCCTGATCTCAGGGAGAAAGCTCTCAGTTTTTCCCCTTGGAGGATGATGTTAGCTGTGGGCTTTTCAGAAATGGCTTTTATGATGTTTAAGTATGTTCCTTCTATCCCAACTTTCTCGAGGGTTTTTATTAAGAAAGGATGCTGAATTTTGTCAAATGCCTTTTCTGCATCGATTGACAGGATCCTATGGTTCTTATCTTTTATTAATGTGATGTATCACGTTGATTGATTTGCGAATGTTGAACCAGCCCTGCATCCCAGGAATGGATCCCACTTGATCATGGTGAATAATTCTTTTTATATGCTGTTGAATTCAATTTGCTAGTATCTTACTGAGATTTTTTGCATCCATATTCATCAGGGATATTGGCCTGTAGTTCTTTTTTACTGGGTCTCTGTCTGGTTTAGGAATCAAAGTAATACTGGCTTCATAGAATGAGTCTGGAAGTTTTCCTTCCCTTTCTATTTTTTGAAACAGCTTGAGAAGGATAGGTATTATCTCTGCTTTAAACGTCTGGTAGAACTCCCCTGGGAAGCCATCTGGTCCTGGACTCTTATATGTTGGGAGGTTTTTGATAACTGATTCAACTTCTTCTCTGGTTATGGGTCTGTTCAAGCTATTTCCTCCTAATTGAGTTTGGGAAGTGTGTGGGTGTTTAGGAATTTGTCCATTTCTTCCAGGTTGTCCAGTTTGTTGGCATATAATGTTTCATAGTGTTCCCTGATAATTGCTTGTATCTCTGAGGGATTGGTTGTAATAATTCCATTTTCATTCATGATTGTATCTATTTGGGTCATCTCCCTTTTCTTTTTGAGAAGCCTGGCTAGAGGTTTGTCAATTTTGTTTATTTTCCCAAAAAACCAACTCTTGGTTTCATTGATCTGCTCTACAGTTTTTTTAGATTCTATATTGTTTATTTCTGCTCTGCTCTTTATTATTTCTCTTCTTCTGCTGGGTTTAAGGTGTCTTTGCTGTTCTGCTTTTATTTCCTTTAGGTGTTCTGTTAGATTTTGTATTTGGGCTTTTTCTTGTTTCTTGAGATAGGCCTGGATTGCAATGTATTTTCCTCTCCGGACAGCCTTCGCTGTATCCCAAAGCGTTTGGATTGTTTTCGTTTTCGTTTGTTTCCATATATTTTTTAATTTCTTCTCTAATTGCCTGGTTGACCCATTCATTCTTTAGTAGGGTGTTCTTTAACCTCCATGCTTTTGGAGGATTTCCAGACTTTTTCCTGTGGTTGATTTCAAGTGTCATAGCATCGTGGTCTGAAAGTATGCATGGTATGATCTCAATTCTTGTATACTTATGTAGGGCTGTTTTGTGACCGAGAATGTGATCTATCTTGGAGAATGTTCCATGTGCACTCAAGAAGAAAGTATATTCTGTTGCTTTGGGATGCAGAGTTCTAAATATATCTGTCAAGTCCATCTGATCCAATGTATCATTCAGGGCCCTTGTTTCTTTATTGACCTTGTGTCTAGATGATCTATCCATTGCTGTAAGTGGGGTGTTAAAGTCCCCTACAATTACCACATTCTTATCAATAAGGTTGCTTATGTTTGTGAGTAATTGTTTTATATATTTGGGGGCTCCAGTATTTGGCGCATAGACATTTATAATTGTTAGCTCTTCCTGATGGATAGACCCTGTATTATTATATATTGCCCTTCTTCATCTCTTGTTACAGCCTTTAATTTAAAATCTAGTTTGTCTGATATAAGTATGGCTACTCCAGCTTTCTTTTGGGTTCCAGTAGCATGATAAATAGTTCTCCATCCCCTCACTTTCAATCTGAAGGTGTCCTCAGGTCTAAAATGAGTCTCTTGTAGACAGTTAATACATGGGTCTTGTTTTTTTATCCATTCTGATACCCTATGTCTTTTGGTTGGCGCATTTAGTCCATTTACATTCAGGGTTATTACTGAAAGATATGGGTTTAGAGTCATTGTGATGTCTGTAGGTTTCATGCTTGTAGTGGTGTCTCTGGTACTTTGTGGTCCTTGCAACATTTCACTCACAGAGTCCCCTTAGTATCTCTTGTAAGGCTGGTTTAGGGGTGATGAATTCCTTCAGTTTTTGTTTGTTTGGGAAAACCTTTATCTCTCCTTCTATTCTGAATGACAGACTTGCTGGATAAAGGATTCTTGGCTGCATATTTTTTCTGTTCATCACATTGAAGATTTCTTGCCATTCCTTTATGGCCGGCCAAGTATCAGTAGATAGGTCTGCTATGACCTTTATGTGTCTACCTTTGTATGTTAGGGCCCATTTACCCCTAGCTGCTTTCAGAATTCTCTCTTTATCCTTGTATTTTGCCAGTTTCACTATGATATGTCGTACAGAAGATCGATTCAAGTTAGGTCTAAAGGGAGTTCTCTGTGCCTCTTGGATTTCAATGCCTTTTTCCTTCCCCAGATCAAGGAAGTTCTCAGCTATGATTAGTTCAAGTACACCTTCAGCCCCTTTCTCTCTCTCTTCTTCTGGGATTCCTATGATACGGATATTGTTCCATTTGATTGCATCACTTAGTTCTCTAATTCTCCCTTCATACTCCTGGATTTTTTTTTATCTTTTTCTCAGCTTCCTCTTTTTCCATAATTTTATCTTCTAATTCACCTATTCTCTCCTCTGCCTCTTCAGTCCGTGCTGTGGCTGCCTCCGTTTTTATTTTATACCTCATTTATAGCGTTTTTTAATTCATCATGACTACTTTTTAGTCCCTTGATCTCTGTAGCAATAGATTCTCTGCTAGCCTCTGCTTTTTTCAAGCCCAGTGATTAATTTTATGAATATTATTCTAAATTATTATTCCATTATATTGCTTAAATCAGTTTTGTTCAATTTGTTAGCTGTCACTACTTCCTGGAGTTTCTTTTAAGGAGAATTCTTCTGTTTCATCATTTTGGCTAGTTTTCTGTTCCTTATGCATATTAAAAGCTTGTGTACTCTGCACCTGCGAGCACTGCTATATTAAAGGAGGGTCATACACTGTCCAGAGCCTGGCCCTGTTTTTTCAGGGATTGTTACTTGCTCTCTGTTGTTGTGACTTTAGTTATTTTATTACCCCACTCAAAGTAATACTTTGTACCCTCTATCAGGTGTGGTTTGATTTGTTCCTTGGAGTAGCCCTCTCTTTTTCCAACTTTCCCATTTTCTTCCTAGTAGATTCAGTCTCTTTTCCTCCCAGGCTCTGGTGTTCAAAGTCCTTTGGCTTCTACACTTCTTTGTTTGAGAGATGTGGGATGTATGGGCCACCCCCCCTACTTCTCTGCCATGTTGGTCCAGAATCAATTTTAACATTCCTTTATTCCACATAAATTTGTTGTTCTTTGATTTCTTTGAATAGATCATAACATCTTCTTGGTTTTTCTCATTTAATTAATGAAATAAGTAAAATCTTTAGCATTAACAACATAGATCTACACACTGAGATGTGATTTAGACTTTATGACTCTCCTACATCACTTCCTGTTAGTCTCTTCCAGCCACCAGAACAGACTGAGTATTTGTGATTCTTCTCCTTTTGCTTTTGTGGGTTTTTTTAGGCAGCTCTTGGGAACCCCAATAGATTGGATGGACACACACACACACACAAGGTCACAGAGAGAAAGGTCGCTGGCATGTTGATTTGGTCATTCACCCAGGAGCAGCTGGTAGCAATAATAAATCCTTATGGAATTCCAGCACTCAAATTTCCACTCTGAGGTTAAGGGCTCTGATTCTATTGTCAGCTTCTCATTTATATAAGATTCTCAGGCCTCTCTAAGACACAGAATGTGCTTTATTGACCATGCTACCATAACCCTGACCTCTCTTAAATACTCCAATCTCTGGGAGCATTTTGCTTAAAGGGTGGTAGTGTAGCAAGTCTGTTGGAGAGAGTACTTGGTGCTAGATCTTTGTTATATGTATCCTATCACTCCACATACACTGAGGTGCAGTTGCTGCCAGAAAACAAAAACCATTTACCAAGGGCCTCTCATCACCAGTGCCTACTTTGCCGGGCCTATTTCTATTCATTTACTCTATGGGACCAATGAAATGGAGATGGGAGGGATGCCAAGAGGAACAAGAAAAGGCACGACAGGGGAGGAAAACAAACTTTTCCTCTACCTTCCAAGGTTTTCTGCCTGGTGTCTTACAAATTAGGCTGATAAAAGACAAATTAATAAGAAATGAGCAACAGAATTTGTTAACATGCGCATTGTGCATACACACGAGAAGCTCAGTGATGAGTAATTCAAAGGGGGTAATTTGGACTTACATAACATCTTAACAAAGAACAATAAATTTGTAGAGAAGTGACAAGACAAGCAAGAAGGGTTTTAGGCTTCCAAGTGTTGCAAACTGTGGGAAGGTAAATATATAGGGAGAAATAAGAAACATAAGGGTTATTTTAGTAAAGTTTATTGTGTAGATTCCTCTTGGTGCCATCTCTGGGCTAATAAAAAGCTCTAGTGATTACGAGTCTGAGAGTGTTTTCAGTGCTAGACCAAACAACTCTAAAATTTGCATGGAACCACAAAAGACCCTGATGCCAAAGCAACCTTGTAAAAGAAAAACAAAGCTGGAAGCATCACAATTATGGACTTCAAGTTATATCACAGAGCTGTAGTAATCAAAATAGTATGGTAGTGGCATAAAAATAGACACAGATCAATAGAACAGAATAAAAAATCCAGAAATGAACCCACAATTATATGGTCAATTAATCTTCAACAAAACAGGAAAGAATATCCAATGGGAAAAAGACTGTCTCGTTTTTCCAAAGAAGACATACAGATGGCTAACAGACCCATGAAAATATGTTCAACATCACTCATCATCAGGGAAGTACAAATCATAACTAAAATGAGATATCAACTCACACCTGTCAGAATGGCTAAAATTAACAACATAGAAAACAACAGATGTTGGTGAGGATGTAGAGAAAGAGAAACCCTCTTGCATTATTGGTGGGAATGCACACTGGAACAGCTACTGTGTAAAACAGTGTGGGATTCCCCAAAAAGTTAAAAATAGAACTATCCTTCAATATAGCAAATGCACTACTAGGTATTTACCCAAAGAATGCAAAAATACTAATTCAAAAGGATACATGCACCCCAATGTTTATAGCAGCATTATCTACAATAGCCAAATTATGGAAACAGACCAAATGTCCATCAATTGATGAATGGATGAAGAAGATGTGGTATATATATGTGTGTATATATATGTATATATGTATATACATATATATACACACATATATACATATGTATGTATGTATGTATATATACATATACACACACACATATATATGTATATGTATATACATATATATACATACATACATACAAATATGTATATACATATATATGTATATATATACATACATA
>NC_064809.1:62439692-62445150 GCF_023721935.1 Panthera uncia | reverse complement strand
ACATACAAATATGTATATACATATATATGTATATATATACATACATATATATGTATATATATACATACATACAAATGTGTATATACATATATATGTATATATATACATACATATATGTGTATATATATACACACATATATATACACACATATATACACACATATATATACACACATATATGTATATGTATATATATGTATATATATGTATATATATACATGTATATATAAATGATGTGATATTACTCAGCCATAAAAAAGAATGAAATCTTGCCCTTTATGACAACATGAATGGATCTAGAGAGTACTATGCTAAGTGAAATAAGTCAGTCAAAAAAAGACAAACAGCATATGATTTTACTCACATGTGGGATTTAAGAAACAAAACAAATGATCACGGAGAAAAAAAAGAAGAGAGAGAGGGAAACCGAGAAACAGATTCTAAACTACAGAGAGCCACAAGATGGTCACCATAGAGGAGGGAGATAGGAGGATAGGTTAAACAGATGATGGAGATTAAGGAGTGCACTTGTGATAAGCACCAAGTGTTGCATGGAAATGTTGAATCTCTATATTGTACACTGAAACTAGTACTACACTGTATGTTAACTAACTAGAATTTAAATGAAAACTTAGGGGTGCCTGCCTAGCTCAGTAGAGTGTGCAACTCTTGATCTCAGGGTCGTGAGTTCAAGCTCTACTTTGGGCACAGAGCTTACTCAAAAAAATAATAAAAAATAAAAACTTAAAAAAATAATCTAAGCATGTTTTTAGGCAAGGGGGGGTGGGCAGAGAACTTTTTTGGTATCTGATGTTTCTCAATTTTCTTCAGCTTAAAATAATTATTATGCCAAAGTAGTATATTTGGGAATGGCATATTTTGATCCTCTATACCACCCAATGAGATAGAGAAGGATTTTGAAAATATATCCCACAGTGGAATAAAAGGGGTAAAGTGTGGTTTTGAGAAGAAGATAGCGGCGTAGGAGGACGCTGGGCTCACCGCGTCCTGCTAATCACTTAGATTCCACCTACACCTGCCTAAATAACCCAGAAAACCACCAGAAGACTAGCAGAATGGAATCTCCAGAGCCAAATGTAGACAAGAGGCCCACGGAAGAGGGTAGGAAGGGCAGAGAGGCGGTGCGCGCTACGCGGACTGGCGGGAGGGAGCTGGGGCAGAGGGGCAGCCCGCTAGCCAAGCAGAGCCCCGAGTCTGGCTGGCAAAAGTGGAGGGGCCGGATAGAGTGTGTTTGGACAGCAAGCGGGACTTAACATCTGGAAGGTTATAAGCTAACAGCTCTGCTCAGAGAGCAGGAGGGCTGGAAGACAACGGGAGGGAGAGTGTTGAGCCCTGGACCACAGAGCTCAGCTTGGCAGGGAACAAAGGCACTGGTCAGTGCCATCTCCCTCACCCATTCCCCAGCCAAAATCCCAAAGGGAACCAGTTCCTGTCACAGAACTTGCTTGCACCGCGCAAACACCCAACACTGTGCTTCTGCGGATCCATCCCTCCGGCAGTGGGTCTGACTCCCTCCCGGTGCCGCAGGGCCCCTCCTGAAGCAGATCACCGAAGGAAAAGCAAGCTGAGCCTGCCCCTCCTGCCCCTCCTGCCCCTGTGCACCTTGCCAATCCACCCCAGCTAATATGCCAGATCCCCAGCACAAGCCTGGCAGTGTGCAAGTAGCCCAGATGGGCCATGCCACCCCTCAATGACTCCCGCTCTTAGGAGAGGGGAAGAGAAGGTACACACCAGTCTGACTGTGGCCCTGCCCACCCATGCAAGTTATTCAAGACAGCACAGGGGAGGTGCCCTGCAGTTCCACACCACTCCAGGGAATATCCAAAACGGCGAAACGGAAGAATTCCCCTCAAAAGAATCTCCAGGAAATAACAACAGCTAATGAAGTGATCAGAAAGGATTTAAATAATATAACAGAAAGTGAATTTAGAATAATAGTCATAAAATTAATCACTGGGCTTGAAAACAGTATAGAGGACAGCAGAGAATCTATTGCTACAGAGATCAAGGAACTAAGGACAGCCAGGAGGAGCTAAAAAATGCTATAAATGAACTGCAAAATAAAATGGAGACAATCACAGCTCGGATTGAAGAGGCAGAAGAGAGAATAGGTGAACTAGAAGATAAAATTATGCAAAAAGAAAAGCTGAGAAAAAGAGAGATAAAAAAAATCCAGGAGTATGAGGGGAAAATTAGAGAACTAAGTGATGCACTAAAGAGAAATAATCTACACATAATTGGTATTCCAGAGGAGGAAGAGAGAGGGAAAGGTACTGAAGGTGTACTTGAAGAAATAATAGCTGAGAACTTCCCTGATCTGGGGAAGGAAAAAGGCATTGAAATCCAAGAAGCACAGAGAACTCCCTTCAGATGTAACTTGAATCGATCTTCTGCACAACATATCACAGTGAAACTGGCAAAATACAAGGATAAAGAGAAAATTCTGAAAGCAGCTAGGGATAAACGTGCTCTAACATAAGGGACACTGATAAGACTCGTGACGGATCTTTCTACTGAAACTTGGCAGGCCAGAAAGGAATGGCAGGAAATCTTCAATATGATGAATAGAAAAAATATGCAGCCAAGAATCCTTTACCCAGCAAGTCCGTCATTCAGAGTAGAATGAGAGATAAAGGTTTTCCCAAACAAACAAAAACTGAAGGAATTCATCACCCCTAAACCAGCCCTACAAGATCCTAAAGGGGATCCTGTGAGACAAAGTACCAGAGACATGGCTACAAGCATGAAACCTACAGACATCACAATGACTCTAAACCCATATCTTTCTATAATAACACTGAATGTAAATGGACTAAATGCGCCAACCAAAAGACATAGGGTATCAGAATGGATAAAAAAAACAAGATGCATCTATTTGCTGTCTACAAGAGACTCATTTTAGACCTGAGGACACCTTCAGATTGAAAGTGAGGGGATGGAGAACTATTTATCATGCTACTGAAAGTCAAAAGAGAGCTGGAGTAGCCATACTTATATCAGACAAACTAGATTTTAAATTAAAGGCTGTAACAAGAGATGAAGAAGGGCATTACATAATAATTACAGGGTCTATCCATCAGGAAGAGCTAACAATTATAAATGTCTATGCGCCAAATACTGGAGCCCCAAATATATAAAACAATTACTCACAAACATAAGCAACCGTATTGATAAGATGGGGGTAATTGCAGGGGACTTTAACACCCCACTTACAACAATGGACAGATCATCTAGACACACACGGTCAATAAAGAAACAAGGGCCCTGAATGATACATTGGATCAGATGGACTTGACAGATGTATTTAGAACTCTGCATCCCAAAGCAACAGAATATACTTTCTTCTCGAGTGCACATGGAACATTCTCCAAGATAGATCATATACTGGGTCACAAAACAGCCCTTCATAAGTATACAAGAATTGAGATCATACCATGCATACTTTCCGACCACAATGCTATGAAGCTTGAAATCAACCACAGGAAAAAGTCTGGAAAACCTCCAAAAGCATGGAGGTTAAAGAACACCCTACTAAAGAATGAATGGGTCAACCAGGCAATTAGAGAAGAAATTAAAAAATATATGGAAACAAACGAAAATGAAAATACAACAATCCAAACGCTTTGGGATACAGCGAAGGCTGTCCTGAGAGGAAAATACATTGCAATCCAGGCCTATCTCAAGAAACAAGAAATAGCCCAAATAAAAAATCTAACAGAACACCTAAAGGAAATAGAAGCAGAACAGCAAAGACACCCCAAACCCAGCAGAAGAAGAGCAATAATAAAGATCAGAGCAGAAATAAACAATATAGAATCTAAAAAAACTGTAGAGCAGATCAATGAAACCAAGAGTTGGTTTTTTGAGAAAATAAACAAAATTGACAAACCTCTAGCCAGGCTTCTCAAAAAGAAAAGGGAGATGACCCAAATAGATACAATCATGAATGAAAATGGAATTATTACAACCAATCCCTCAGAGATACAAGCAATTATCAGGGAACACTATGAAAATTATATGCCAACAAACTGGGCAACCTGGAAGAAATGGACAAATTCCTAAGCACCCACACACTTCCAAAACTCAATCAGGAGGCAATAGAAAGCTTGAACAGACCCATGACAAGCAAAGAAATTGAATCAGTTATCAAAAATCTCCTGACAAATAAGAGTCCAGGACCAGATGGCTTCCCAGGGGAGTTCTACCAGACGTTTAAAGCAGAAATGATACCTATCCTTCTCAAGCTATTCCAAAAATAGAAAGGGAAGGAAAACTTCCAGACTCATTCTATGAAGCTAGTATTACTTTGATTCCTAAACCAGAGACCCAGTAAAAAAAGAGAACTACAGGCCAATATCCCTGATGAATATGGATGCAAAAATTCTCAATAAGGTACTAGCAAATCGAATTCAACAGCATACAAAAAGAATTATTCACCATGATCAAGTGGGATCCATTCCTGGGATGAAGGGCTGGTTCAACATTTGTAAATCAATCAACGTGATACATCACATTAATAAAAGAAAAGATAAGAACCATAGGATCCTGTCAATCGATTCAGAAAAGGCATTTGACAAAATTCAGCACCGTTTCTTAATAAAAACCCTCGAGAAAGTCGGGATAGAAGGAACATACTTAAACATCATAAAAGCCATTTATGAAAAGCCCACAGCTAACATCACCCTCAATGGGGAAAAACTGAGAGCTTTTTCCCTGAGATCAGGAACACGACAGGGATGCCCACTCTCACCGCTGTTGTTTAACATAGTGCTGGAAGTTCTAGCATCAGCAATCAGACAACAAAAGGAAATCAAAGGCATCAAAATTGGCAAAGATGAAGTCAAGCTTTCACTTTTTGCAGATCACATGATATTATACATGGAAAATCCAATAGACTCCACCAAAAGTCTGCTAGAACTGATACATGAATATAGCAAAATCGTAGGATACAAAATCAATGTACAGAAACCAGTTGCATTCTTATACACTAATAACGAAGCAACAGAAAGACAAAGAAACTGATCCCATTCACAATTGCACCAAGAAGCATAAATCCTAGGGATAAATCTAAACAAAGATGTAAAAGATCTGTATGCTGAAAACCATAGAAAGCTTATGAAGGAAATTGAAGAAGATATTAAGAAATGGAAAAACATTCCATGCTCATGGGTTGGGAGAATAAATATTGTCAAAATGTCAATACTACCCAAAGTTATCTACACTTTCAATGCAATCCCAATCAAAATTGCACCAGCATTCTTCTCGAAGCTAGAACAAGTAATCCTAAAATTCATACGGAAAAACAAAAGGCCCCGAATAGACAAAGTAATTTTGAAGAGGAAGACCAAAGTAGGAGGCTTCACAATCCCAGACTTTAGCCTCTGCTACATAGCTGTAATCATCAAGACAGCATGGTCTTGGCACAAAAACAGACACA